>NC_056743.1:1182165733-1182280733 GCF_019279795.1 Protopterus annectens | reverse complement strand
AATGCCTTACTGGGTCTTGGGTGCCATACACAATTATTTCACACTCAAAATCTGTTACCCAGTTCAAATGGAGAGATTTTCTGTGACTCTATTTCTCTCACAACCCATTAATGAGTTTACAGTCCCAAACTGTCATTGGTTTCATTGCCCCAAAACCTGTACAAATTGAGGTATCAGTAAACCCTTCCTCACGTTGGCTGCTAGAGCCCAATATCCTTTCATGGAACAATACTTGCTCCAATGAGCCCAGTTGTGGTACACCCTTCTGTACACCTGTATTTTTCTGCTAAGGTGTTGTACGCTCATTTGGTGAGCTCACACCAACTGAATCCCAGTTTTGAGATTCTGGAGCTGTCCATCTGAGCCTTCTCCTTGACAGCACTCCTGTGGCAGGAATTAACTAACACCATCCCTCAGGAATAGGTGAATTGGCACTGGCTGCTGACTTCCAGACAGCAGAATTTCTACTGGCAACTTCATATTGGGGCGTTCATAATAGTTAGCTATGCACAGATGCAGCACATGTATAACACATTAATTAAGAACACACCCACAGATATAACATTCTGTGCACTGCTTTTGCACAACACAATAAGAATTTTTTTGCAGCAATATGTTATGCTTCTGTGACACATCCATGAGAACTCTTCCCCAATAATGTGTCACAAAAGTGCAGTATATTAGAGCAAAACAACCTATACCTATAATGGGGGAGTTTTAAGTAAATGTTGGCCTTCTCCACTGATGCCCCCTTTGTGTTTTGGATTGTATGTTTTTTTGAAGGGATATTATGGGTAAGACTAATGCTGATGGATCTTTAGGGATTTTGGAAATGTAGTACTGTATAGCAGCTGAAAAAATGCATATTGTCAAGAAAAATCTGTGATCTGAAATTGTTATTTTAATTTGGTCTTCAACCTGTGGAACACGGATCCAGGACGGATCCAACTCAGCTGCATTCTTCCAACATCAGATCCAAGATCCCAGCTCCTGCCCTATCCATAAAGCCCCTATCTCCTTCCTCCCCTCAGATCTCATTTGCCACGTGTATCACTAGCATTGTGGTCCGTGCTCCAGGCTTTTTTTGGGTAAGTGAATTTGTGCTTTAATTCTAAAATTGCAATCTTTTCTATCTTCCTTTCCATTCTTTTTTCTTTCCCCTACCACTCACACTCAGGCATCAGTCTTTAGTTGTAAAAAAAAAAAAAACATATTCCTGTTTCCCTCTTTATCCCTCATTAGAGTAAGTGTGTGTGTGTGTGTGTGTGTGTGTGTGTGTGTGTGTGTGTGTGTGTGTGTGTGTGTGTGTGTGTGTGTGTGTGTGTGTGTGTGTGTGTGTGTGTGTGTGTGTGTGTGTGTGTGTGAGAGGGTTTGTGGGCTCTCTCACCATTTTCAATGGCTGAGACACCTAAACCAGGGTTCAGAAAGTGCACAGAGCATGGCCACAAGCTTTCCCCCATGGATGACCACACTCTATGTGTAGTTTGCTTAGGGGTCCAGCACTTCGATTCCTCCTGTTCGATCTGCATGGGGTTCAATCCCCATGCATTGATCGACAGGAGGGATAAGCTGATTCTTAAGGGCCTCCTCCTACTGTGGGGGCCCAAACTTCTTCTGCTGCTTCTGCTGCTCCTGCTGCTTCATCCTCCCTGACCTCTCAGACTCAACCTCCCACCAAGAGGACTGGGGACAGAGATAAGTGCAAACACAAGGACCACGATAGGCTGAGGAAGCGGTTCCCTGACCGTTCTCCCTCAGCTGAGCCACTGGTGAAATCTCGTCTGGCTCCTAGCTCGGGCTATTCCATGGTCTGTTCACCTTGCTTCTCCCTGGAGTCAGCAGTGTCTTGGGGGCCATTACCCAGTGTCAGCTTCTCCTCACCACCTGTCTAGGCCAATATCAGTGGCCTGTTCTGCCTGGTGCACCTGCAGCCTCTCCAAAGCCGAGATGGACAGGATGATGTGGATATTCATCCGCACTGAGATTCAGATGGGAGTCTTGCCTGCCCCCTCCCCCTCCAGGCCTGGAGGCATGCAGTCTGCCTTTATCCCAATCACTCCATCTCTGATCCAATCCCCCGGGTTCGGAGTTCTTGGGTCTGAGGCCTCTCTGTCTTGAGGGGCCAGCACCTATGTTATCCGGTGTCTCAATGCTGACCATTGCCCCGAGCAGATTGGCTCCGACCAGCTCAGAGCCAACCCGATCTTGGAGTTGTAGCCTCAGCGCCGGATCCAAAAGGTGGTGACAGCTCAGCGTTCTTCAGGGCTGGGCCATCCGCTCAGAGTCTTGGCACCTGGAGGTTCAGCACCAGCTCTCCAATTGACTCAGAGGATTATGGACCCACTCATGATCCCAGCTCCAGGAGGTCATTCTCCTTCTGCTGTTGACTTGGTGGAGAGGGTCCTCTCAGTTCCATCAAGACCCTTGACACTTTCATCCTCAGACTCCATTCTGGCTCCCTCTGCATCTGGTCTGGATTCCACCATCCTGGCCCTGCAGGGAAAGCCTGCTGCTGCTCCACCCCAGGGAATTACCCCACAGGTGCAGCTTGATGTTTTCGAGTCCTCCCCACAGACTCCCCCTGAGGAGCTTTCTCGAAAACACACATGTAAATGGAGACACTTAACCTCCCCGTCAGAGTCTCTCATGGAGGACACTGACTTGCAGGAAGGGGAGGGTTCCCCCTGATCACCCCTAGAAGATGTCTCCTTTGGAGACATCATGGAGATCCTTTGTCAGCATGGGGGGAGTGGTCTGCCCAAAAATCCAGGCCTGACAAGTCAGTGTTCCTGGAGGCATTTGCCGCAGGACCCTCTACATCCTGGGTGTACCCTGCTGCAGATCCCCAGTGGATCTTATTACAGCTTGGGTGTGGAAGGAGCCCATCATGGAGCCAATCCCCAAACATCCTGACAAGATCCTCAGTGCCCCTTCAGAGAAGCCAGACTAGTCTAAGGGATCCCCTGTCAATGCCATGGTGGTGGCAGCAGCCACCAAGAAGGAGCTAGCACAGGAGAACTCCATAGTCCCTCCACCAGACCAAGAGAGTTTAGGACTATGGACTGTTTTGGGAAGTGGGTTTACACTTTAGCAACATTCTTTGTACATACGCTGAACTACATATACTATTGTGCTGCTAAATTAATAACGGATAAAGTTCTACCACAAGATCACAGGGTAGTGAGGGAATGGAAGGGGAGAAATCGAATACCATCATGGAAGTATCAAATAAAGAGAACTATAAAACAATTAAGCCAAGAAGCATCACTGTTAGAAGATTATAGAAGAGGGAATAGATCAACAAAAATACTAAGAAAGATAGATGTGATTAAAGCAATGCACAGTATTAGAACAGACCAGGATCTATCATGCACTATCGCAAATAACAAACTAAAAATTTCAGCATAGGTGGAAAAACTTAGAATATATACAGATAAATATAAGGGAAAAGTACAAAATAAGCAATTTATTGATGACCCAAAAAAGTTTTATAGAGAATTGGGAAATAAGGTAAAAGGAATTGAAAGACCGCCAAAGAAAGAGGAAGTAGATTAATTTTGGAGAAGTATCTATGAAGATCCTGTGGAACATAACAAAGATGCTAAATGGATAGAAGAAGTAAAAGAAAGAATAAGATGTTTAAAGGTACATGATATGAAGTGGGGTGAAATAACAGTCAGAGAGATTGAAATAAAGTTAAGAAAAGCCTCTAACTGGAAAACTCCAGGTCCAGATGCAGTACTTAACTTTTGGTTAAAAGTATTAACATCTTTCCAGGAGGATTTAGCCATGAGTAAGAATTATTTATATGCGCACCCCGAAAAGACACCACACTGGCTAACAACAGGCAAATCAATGCTGTTACTTAAGAGTAAACCTGCAAGCTACCCTAAAAATTATAGATAAATAACATGCCTTCTGACGACGTATAAACTATACACGAGAATTGACACCGACAGTGTTTATAGTCATTTAGAAGAAAACTCAGCTATGGTAGTAGAACAAAAGGGCAATACAAGAAAGTGAAAAGAAGCTAAGTATGGCATGGATTGACTACAAAAAAAGCATTTGATAGTATCCCACATTCATGGATAAAAGAGTGCTTAAAAATGTATAAGATACACCCTACACTGATTGACTACATTACAGTAACCATGAAACAATGGCGGACCACTTTATAATTAAGTCATGATAAAGGACAGATTATCCCAGGAATAAAAATTCAAAGGGGGATATTCCAGGGTGACTCTCTGTCACTGTTGCTATTCTGCCTTGCCATTAATCCATTAAGCTGTTTACTTAACAGCTTAGGCCATGGCTACAATTTGGCTCCTAGAAAACAACAAAGTCTAATGACGTCTCATCTTCTCTTTGTCGATGATTTAAAACTGTATAACTCATCATATGACAAACTAAAAGTACAGCTGCAGGTTGCCAAAACTTTTTCAGATGATATTAGAATGTCATTTGGTCGTGATAAATGTGCAAAAGCAACCTTTAAAAAAGGAAAACTGCAGCACCGGGAAAACATCAGTTTGGGACAAGAATGTGATATAAAATAACTTGAGCAAGAGGGAGTATATAAATACTTGGGAAATGATGAATGATCAGCAATAAACATGAACAAATGTGAATAAAACTCAGTAAGGAATACTTTATAAGACTTAAATTAATCCTGAGAACAGCATTGACATCTACGAACAAGAACCAAACTATAAATCAATTTGCTCTTCCTGTCCTAACGTACAGTTTTGGAGTGATTGACTGGTCCCAAAAAGTGTTGGATAGATTAGATATTAAAACAAGATGCTTCATACTCACCAAATGATTTATAAAAATCAGTGTATACCAAGATTATATATTCCCCATTCTGAAGGAGGAATGGGTCTCCTTGAAATTGATTGCATGTATAGATCTGCAGTCGTGGGACTCCACAGGTCTACTGACCTCACAAGATCCAAATATAGTGAAAGTTTTGAAACATGAGGAGAATAAATCTAAAATGACTTCTCTGCTTAATTTAACAGAAGCATATCAACATCAAGCAGGAATGGAAATCAAACCAGAAGTAGATAAAAACCAGGCAGCAACTGAATGTGCCAAAAAACAAAAGAAAGAATATAAGGTGAAGGACCAGATGAGAAGGCAAGAAATGTGGAAAAAAGCATAAATATAGTTGCAAGTATAGAAAACTTCTAGAAGAGCCTCATGTTGATCAAGAATGAATGCAGGAATGGTTAAGGAGAGGCGAATTCAAACCAAGAAATGAAAGGTTAATATTGGCAGCCCAAGATAGTGGGGTACGTACATGCTGGTTTACAAATTCCATTGAACATGTGGACAGACAAATGTAGGTTTAGTAAAACCAAATTGGAAACAGTCACACACCTTGTTGCTGGTTGTGACGCACTAATGGCAGAAGGACTGTATACTGAAAGGCATAATAATGTGGCAAGAATGTTGCACTGGAGATTGTGCAAACATTATGGCATCAAACTGGCTGAAAAACACAGGAAACATGATCCATAAAGCATCATAGAAAATGATGAAATTTATATCACATGTGATCACTCATTACCAACAGTTCAAAAGATAGATGCTAGAAAACTGGATGTAATGATGCAAGAGAAGAAGAAAAAAGTAGCATTGATCATTGAGATCGCCACACCAAGTGACTATAGTGTCTTGTGTACAGAAAGACACAAAGTCATAAAATACCAAGATCTGCAGGCAGAAATGAGAGGAATGTGAAAGAAAGATACCCAGACAGTTCCAATAGTAGTAGTAGCAACGGGTCTTATAAAAAAGAATTTACAATCATATTTAGATATGTTACCAGTCCATGTAACCCCATACGAATTCCAGAAGGAGTCATTACTGGGCACATTGAGGGTGCTGCGAAGAGCACTTTTGCCTGACATCAAAGATTGAAGCAATACTAATTTCGTGAACTTTAATCATACTTTGACTTAGGAATGTGGTATATTCCCATCATGGCATTAGAAACCCAAAAGATTTGAAGAAATTAGAAAACACATGTCATCAGGCTCCAGTGTGACCTGGTTAAGGAGATCCCTGGATCTGCCCC
The DNA here is from genome assembly GCF_019279795.1 of Protopterus annectens. NCBI lineage: Eukaryota > Metazoa > Chordata > Ceratodontiformes > Protopteridae > Protopterus > Protopterus annectens. Next base: position 1,182,274,645 of record NC_056743.1, on the reverse strand, counting down.
AGGGTCCATGTCAGTAGAGATAAAGAAGGTTTTTCCTCCCAGATGGCCACCCTCACCTCCATCTCCAATACCTGTATGTGGCTCCTAGCTCACGCTACTGAAGGCGCCGCTAGAATGGCTAGAGCAGGCATTGCCATCAGGCATCATGCCTGCCTCCAGCTTTGTACCTTTTCGGACCCCTTTAAGGCATCTTTTATGAATGCCCCATATGATGGTTCCACTCTTTTTGGGAAGACTGTACATGACATTTTGCTCCAGAACGAGAAAGATGGGAAGACCTTGTCTGCCATTGGAATCCACTTCTTCAACCCCTCAGCAAACCTTTTCTAGGAATCAATGAGGGGCAAAGAAGATGTGGTTCTGGAAGTCTCAGGATCATTCCCAGTATGCTCAGGACTCACCTTCCCCCAGAAGCAGAGGGGGATTTGACAGACACTGCCCTCATGGCAGAGGGGGTCCAAGAAACCGTGGGTCTCGGGGTTCCTTCCCAAACAGGCCTGCATAGCAGCCCTGAAGGGTTGCCCGGCTGCTTATCTCTGGAGGCAGACGGGGGTCGACTCTTGCTACACTTAGCCTGGGAGACTGTAACAGATGATCATTGGGTGCTGTGAATCATATCCAGAGGATATTCAATCCCCCTCACTCAAACACCACTCCCTCTCAAACACTTCCTGGACATCCCACCCGAGCAAAGGGAGGATGCAGCACTGGAAATTTCCAAGCTGCTTGAAAAATGAGTCATCCAGCCAGTCCCCCCAGACCAGTCCAGATTAGGCATCTATTCCAGGTTCTTTTTAGTGCCAAAGAAAAAGGGGGACTTGAGACCAATTCTGGATCTTTCTACCCCGAAGCTGTCCATTGCCAAGATGAAATTCTGGATGGTCACACTCCAATCTATCCTGCCCTTCCTGCAGGAGAATGACTGGATGTGCTTGGTAGACCTTCAAGACGCGTACTATCACATCAAAATGGACAGACATTCTTGGAGGTGCTTCCAGCTGGGGACCAATCATTACCAGTTCAGAGCACTACCCTTTGGTCTCACCACAGCCCCCAGGGTGTTCATCAAAGTGATGGCGGTGGTAGCAGCTTATCTACAGCTGCAAGGCTTCCAGGTCTTCCCCTACCTGGATGACTAGCTCCTTTCCACTCCTTCCAGGAATCAACTCTGCCAAGCCAGGGATTTCCTTATCCAGACTGCCCACTAGTTGGGCATCACCATAAATCTCAAAAAATCCCTGTTAGAACCAGTTCAAGTTCTGGATTTCACTGGAGCTCGATTAGACACCATTCAGACCAATGTTTTTCTGACGTCAGACAGACTTCAGTTCCTGAAACATCATGTCTTGTGCCTCCTTCAAGCTCAATCTCCCCCAGCGGAATTTGCCTTATGGCTGTTGGGGTCCATGGTGGCCATGATCACCCTCCTTCCAATGTGAAGTGCAGCGAGTTCTTCACTCTGGACCCCCCTCTATGGGTGTCCCCAAGAGATGCCCTGGTTCATGCCAGGCCCTCCAGTCTTCTCTATGCTTATCTTTCTCTGCCCCAGATTTCAAAGCTCATTCAGAAAGCGCAATGGCTGGGGAGTTCAGTCATCCTCATTGCCTCCTTCTGTCCTCGTCAAATATGGTTCCCTTCTCTGTGGTCTCATGTAGTGTGTCCTCCCTGAATGCTGGATCTGGTTCTGAATCTGATTTCACATCCCTCATGGATTCCACATCCAGATCTGGCCAGTCTGAAGCTCACCATTTGGCTGCTCTGGTTCCTATGATAGGACTCACGGGCTATCTTCCCCGGTTAAGAAAATTTTGGTAGCAGCTCATAAATCTTCTACTAGGAAGGTTTATTGAGTAAGTGGAAACTTTTTTCAATCTGGGCATCTCAACATGACTTGGATCCCTTCACTGCCCCAGTTACTGCTATTTTTAGAGTTTCTGGCAGGTATTTTTCAACAGGGTGTCAGCTTTTCTGTGGTTAAAGTACAGCGGGTGGCTATATCTAATTTCCAAATAGGGGATAATTCAGCTTCTCTGGCTTCTCCTAAGTTCTGTAAAACCTTTCTGAAGGGTACTTTTCTTCTTAGGCCACCAAATCAAGGACCCTACGCCTCCTTGGGACCTTACATTGGTCCTTCAAGCCTTAGTTTCTTCCCCCTTTGAACCCTCTGCTTCAATGGATCTGCAGTTCCTGTCCTGGAAGACAGCCTTCCTGATTGCAATTACTTCAGCTAAAAGAGTGTCGGAGCTTCAAGCCTTATTGATTAAGCCTCCTTATATGATCTTCCATAAAGACAGGGTATCTTTGCACACTAATCCTTCTTTCCTTCCAAAAGTGGCCTCGGAATCAAACATCAATCAAGTTAGCAATCCCTTGTTTTCTTTCCAAATTTTCAGAATAAGAGAGAGTATAAATTGCATCTGCTGGATGTTCATAGACAATTACATTTTTACTTGCACAGAACAAAGGACTTTCGCAACTCTGATCAACTTTTTGTTTCCTACTCTAAGCCCTCTTTAGGAAAACCTGTATCGAAGGTCACCATTGCTCATTGAATCTCTCAGTGTATACTCTTGGTGTATTTAACCAAAGGATTACCTCCACCAGGTCAAGTTAAGGTGCCTTTTGGTCCAGAGTTTCTTTGGATGACATTTGCTCTACAGCTACCTGGGCATCTTCACATACTTTCATTTCACATTACAAGTTGGATCATATCTCCAGAAGCAGGGCATCCTTTGGCTACACCATGCTACGGAATATCCTTCCATGAGGGCTTCCCAGGTTTTTAGTAACCAGGGACTGTATCCCATAGGTTGAAGACCAAAGCAAGACAACAACATCAGATAAAGAAGTTATGTACTCACCATAATGTTCCATCTGAGTTGTTTACTTTCATTTGTCTTCAACCGTCCCTCCCTCCCTCCTCCCCCCTGCCTTACGTGGGCTGTGTGGTTGTCTAGCTAGTAAAGATGTGACCTTTTCTTTGGCATAACTAGTTATTTCTTATGATACTCTCTAGGTAATTTTGTCAAGGGGTAAGGCATTGAGTCAGGTTGGGATGCAATGGTGGGCAGCAAACTTGAACTGAGGGGGGGGAGGCAGCAGGGGCATTGTGGGTAGGGGAGGAGCTTGGAGCTCGGATCCAATGCTGGAAGAATGCAGCTGAATCAGATCCGTCCTGGATCCATGTCTCACAGGTTGAAGACAAATGAGAAGCAACAACTCAGACAGAGCATTATGGTGAGTACATAACTTCTTTTTTCAATGGTTTCAGCTTCCCAAGTCTGAGTGGAGTGGTACCCAAGCTTTAAAAATGAATGCATGTATTCTTCAGAAGGGATCCCATGACTGCTTAATTTTGTCATGATTTCAAACAATACTTGTGCAGCAGACTTCTAGCATCTCAGAGTATTTGCATCTGAAACCTTACAGCTACCACACAGTACCTACATTTTGTTTCCAGTGATGCCCTACCCTGTATGCTTTTACTGTTCTTCACCCCTTAAGCAATCATTAAACACTAATATCTATTTCTTTTTCTTGGACTGTGGTGCATAGGGCCCCACTATTGATCTTCATCCTTAAGTAATTTTTAAAGTAAGTGTTTCTAATAAACATATGGAAAACAAATATAAATCCAAAGCCGTGTGTGTTGCTACACTGCCTTCTCAGCACATTCAGTTAATGATAATCTCAGAAGATGATTAAACTGTAATCATTTTTCACACCATTTTCAGTTTTCTAGGTTTCAGCAGATATTTCAGTCAGTCAGTTGGACTACAGAAAGTCACTAAAGGGCATTTCAGTGAAGTCTTTTCACAATGCTTGCATATTTCTCATGTGTAACTTACCTGGAGTTACACAAGCTACTTGTCCTGACTAGCTTTCTTTCTTCTGCAGCATAAAAACACTTCAGCCCTATTTCCACCTGTCAGCTCTTTGCATGAGACTTGTCCCTGCAGTACTTCTGTCTCTTAGGTGAAGCCTTTTCATGCCCCTGTAGCAAATATCTGCACTAAATCACATCACATATCCTGTTGTGTTTCTGGAGCATGTGTGAGTTTTCCTTGCAGTTCACGTGTAGCATTACTACAGCTAGCACATTAGCTGAGACATTGAGCCCTTTTTGTTTCTGACTTTGTTCTGCAATTTTGTAGACCAAGTATATTCTTGCTGAGGTGCCTGTTTCTCAAACTATTATTTATTTATGTTTCTCAAACTATTATTTATTTATTTATTATTTATTTGTCCTTTGTTAACCAGGTTAGTCCACTGGTCTGGGTGCCCATTTTCAGTGGAGACCCGAGGAAAAAAGCTCCACAAACACATGATAAGAAAGATGATGCCAAAAAATAATATACATATATCATAACAAAACCAACTTACATTGCAAGTTTAAAAGCATAAAAAAGGCAAGATAAAAAGACATGCAAGTAACAACATTAATGCCTTGTAGAAATCATTAAAAGTATGCATTTTGTGCATGTACAACAACAAAATGATAGAGGATGAGTTGGTGGAACAAAATAAAAGACTAGTAAGTGGAGTGCAGAAAAGAGTGAATAAATAATTGAACAGACAGAGAATAGTAAAGAATGGCAGCTGTGTCAGTTATAGTGGGTGGAGTGGAAGGACAGGTGCTAAAGATAGATAGACATATACCTCCAACATTAAGTCACACATAGCTTATTGTGTATAGCTTACATGAATACAGTAGTGTTGTAGCTCATTGCTCTGGGGACACACCTAGCAGCATAACCTGCTGAGGTCCTGTCAGTGGTGTCCTTGTACTTGAGCAGCTGTATTACAATGTTCACTACAGTCCCAAGCAACTGCTCACAGTTTTGTCCAGGATGGATACTCATCAGTTCCAGTCCTACAAAGCACACTGATTTTCCTTTACATATGATACAGAGTTGACCCACCACCACACTGCTGTATCCTGTTGTGAGTTGTTACTGTCTCTGAATGATCACTAGTATATGGCACACAAGGTAGTTGTACCTCATCCCTAATCTCTCTTTTAAGGTCTGCCTGAGGGCTGTTATTATTTTAATTTGTACTGGCTACCTGAAGTACATTTTAGCTACACTAATTTGTGTTTCACTGCACTTATTAGTGTAGCCATTCTGACCAAGACGGACAGTATCTCTTTAGTAGAAATAAACTTTTTTCATTTAATAACATAAATTAAAATAATTCTGGATCAGTTTTCAACTATAAACAACGAAAAAGTGCTGCAAGTCAAGGAAAACTGGAAAAACCGTATGTCCTCTTCAAAATACTTTTAATGAAAGAACCAAACTCCACAGACCATCACATTAACGCAATTTCGATAAAACAGTTTACAAGCGTTTTCATCCAAGCCACTTGGACTTCATCAGACAATAAACTACCATTAAATTAATCTATATATACTGGTTCTAATAACCCACTGACCAATGAACATTTCGTTAGACATTTAAATTAAGCCAATAGACAAACGGCCTCATGAATATTAAAATAGTAAATAAAATACATATGTTTGTTACCTTAAAATGAATCTAATGCTAATAAAAATTCATGTGCACATACATATATACATATTAAATTGAATATACATTATTAAAAACTGTTAACCATATGAAAATAAAGTGCTTGTGCTAGTACTAATCAAAGCATTCCTATCTTTAGCATAATTGCTCCCTCTGCTGTCATGAATCAATATTACATACAAATATCCACGACAAAGAAGGTCAGATACACTTTGAGTAAAATCACTAAAATCTCTGAGAATACTGTTTACAGATAAAGTGCTTGTGCAAATAAATAAATAAAATACATATATAAATGTTGAACATATCAATTAATATAGAACTTAACTTAACATCCCATATTACTTAAAAAATGACAATTATATTTTGTTAGCCCTTATTTTTAATAAGGAAGATATACTCAAATAATCATTTAACCCTGGTTTTTTACTAGCTTCCAGGTATACCTGCCACCACAATTCCTTACTCTCCAAGATCTCTTCCCAAATACCACCCCTTGAATCCTTTTCAACTTGTTGTAATATGAAGAAATAAAATCTACATCCTCTGCATTCTTTACTATGCTTAAATAAAGCACTTGTTTCTTTTCCTTTTTGAATGTCATATACGTGTTCATAGATTCTTTTCTTTAACTCTCTTTCTGTTTTTCCCACGTAATATGACGAACACTTATCACAGGTTGCCAGATAAACCACCCCTTTTGTGTCACAGCTGTATTTACCTTTACTCTTAATTAAGATATTTCTACTACCTATCAACATCTCACTCTTATTACTAATATAAGTACATTGGTTGTATTTGAACGTACCAACTTTTTTTATATCTTTCTTCCTATAATCCTTGTCTTTTTTGTTCTTTTCTAACATATTCTTTATACTTCTGGAATTTCTATATATAATTTTAGGCTTAAAACTATTAATTTCTTCTATATCTGTTAAGGCAGCAAATTTATCCCACTCTTTATTTAAAATATTTCCTATTCCAAGATTTTGTGTGTTATATTCAACTATGAGATTCCTATGGTACTGATTTTCCTCAGTCCCCTTCTCCTTAGCTTCTTCACGTAATGTTTTGAATTCACTCATACCCATAATGGGTTTGAATCTATCTGCCCTACCAATTTCTACTTCCCTTCTAATATTGTTTATAAAAATTTCTGGATATCCTCTTTCAATAAACATCTTATTTAATATATCACACTCAGTTAAAAAATCATCATCCAGGGTAGTCATCCTTGATCCCCTCACAAACTGCCCTTTGACTATATTTCGCTTGCAGTGCAGGGGATGAGCACTTTCAAAATGTAAATATGAATTAACATAAGTTTTTTTCCTATATACCCTGGATGTGAATTGCTTAAGTGTGTCATTCTTAACCAACTCAATATCCAGATACTGTAACACCTCACTATTAACATTATATGTAAATTTAAGGAAGTTAGTAGTTTTGCCTATATATGCCATATATTGGTAACATTTGAGTGCTTCCAGTGGTCTTCGTTGGTTGTCATTTGTTCTGGGTCAAGGAAAACTATTTTTTGAAGGAGAGCGGACAGTAATGAGTTCGGAAGCGATGGAGGAACTCGGCCAATCTAGGAAACTGATTGGGCAGTTGACCGAGCTCATAGACTTACTCACGCCCCTTTGTCACAAGATGTTAGTGAGTCAAGCCAAGTTAGGTGGAGAAGAACAAGTTTACGAGGATGTACAGCAGCCTAACAACAGAAGTAAATGGAAGAGGGAGCTTATGGGCGACGAGGACAACGCCGGCGACTTTTCCAATGGCTCAGCGACTAACTTTAATCCCTTATTAACTCCTAATATTTTTGGAGCTGAATCTGAAGGGGCTGAGGTGAGAAATGAGCGCCGAGGAGCAGCTGCAGGGGCTCAACCTAAGAAGCCGACTTCCACAGATTCAAGCAAAGGTACTGGTTGTTCTTACAACATTAGCACTAAAGACTGGTTGAACAGAAATCTAGAGTTTGGTGTGGATGTACATACAGGCTCTGATAAACGGGATGGAGAGCCTTATGTAGTTAAAATAGACAAACTCAAAGGTCTAATGACCAAGTTTAAAATTTTGAATATAGAAAATACATATTTATTAGAATGTTTGAAAAAGGAAATAGTCCCAAAAGGACTACGTATTTGCAAGTATCCTAATAATGTCACCTGTGGTTCCATTTTTCACAAAAACTTGCTTAAAGTGTTTAATCAGTGTGGTTTGGATGTTATTAAGTTAATAATTGAAGAAAATGAGAGAAAAATAACGTGTTTAAGTAAAGACATTGATGAACTGGATGGAGCTATTAAAAATGACCTAATTTATGGTATAAAAGAAGAGAGGCAACAATACTATAATATTAGGCATGACATAGATGATAAATGTAAACAAGTCATGCAACGTAAATTAGGTAAATTACATAGGGATATTATGGAGTATGAAAATGGGACTAATTATCCTGAACCCACTTTTTCTAAAAAGAATGCCAATAATTTTGTTAATAACAGGAAATGGAATAAACCCACCTATAGTCATTCTGATTTTCAGAATGACTATCAATATGACCAAGATTTTCCTCCCTTAGTAAGGGAAACAGAGGAGGAGTATAGGCCTCATAATTATAGGGGAAATTTTTACAGGGGGGGGGAAGGGGGAGGGGGAGGTTTTAATTAACACCCACTCTTCAAGTAACCCTAATTTGGAAGGTGATGACGATTATAATATTAATATTACAGATAATGTCATCCATACGTATAAGGATTTTTCCATATACGATTATGGTAATTTTGATATTAAGGAAAATCACTTTAAACTACTCAGTAAGGGATTTAAATTTATACCCAGCTCCAAGGGGGACACCACCACCACAATATTAGATACCAAGATGTTCATGCGAAAAATAAACTTGAGTGTTTTGGCAAAGAACAATGGTTACGGTAGTGACAATAATAGGGCGAAATTGAAAAAGAAATCTACATATAACCCACCCTTATTACCTCAGTTAAGAAATTTTGAAAAAATTTTGGAAGAAGGAATTAGAAACAAACATAATAACAATAATAATAAGAAATTTCACAACAACTTGAAAAAAGATGAGAAGAAAGCATTAATGGAATTAATAGACGATGATAATATCAGAGTTATGAAACCAGACAAGGGGGGGGGGTGTTGTCATCATGGAAAACATAATTTATGAAGGAAAGATGAACATGATACTTAGAGATGAATCAAAGTATACAGTGGTCTCAAAAAATGAGGTAAATGTAGCATACCATCGGATAGACAATATGTTGAATGATTTTGTGTTAGAAAGGGTGTTAAAGCCTGAATTACATAAATTTTTCACAGTAGTAAAACCTAGAATGGCTACAATGTTCGGAATTCCGAAAGTCCATAAAAATGTGTTGGACCCCCCCTAAGACCTATAGTCACGGCAGAAGGGTCGAAAACAGAACCCTTGGCAAAATATATAGATATTACTACCAAGCACATATGGACAAATAATAAAATGATATTGAAAGATTTGTGGGATTTTTTAAAACAATTAACACCTGAATTTTATAGCACCGACCTTTTATTTATAACTATAGATATTGTGGATTTATTTTCCAGTATACCACATTATAGTGGTATGAAGTGGTTTGAGGAATGTGTATTTTTAGACAAAACTATGACGCAAGAAGACAAGATACTTTCGGTAGCACTCATGGACACCATTTTAAAATACAATTTCCTACTATTTGATGGAGAGTATTTTCAACAAAGGACGGGGGTGTCCATGGGTGCGGCATGTGCACCAACATATGCCAACATAGTTTTGTCCAAATGGGAGGAAAAATACATTTTAAAATCAGAATTCAATAAGGAATGGATTTTGTATAAAAGATTCCTAGATGATATAGTTATATTTTGGATAGGGGGACAGGAAAGGTTCAGGGAATTCATGGAATATATAGGCAAAACTACTAACTTCCTTAAATTTACATATAATGTTAATAGTGAGGTGTTACAGTATCTGGATATTGAGTTGGTTAAGAATGACACACTTAAGCAATTCACATCCAGGGTATATAGGAAAAAAACTTATGTTAATTCATATTTACATTTTGAAAGTGCTCATCCCCTGCACTGCAAGCGAAATATAGTCAAAGGGCAGTTTGTGAGGGGATCAAGGATGACTACCCTGGATGATGATTTTTTAACTGAGTGTGATATATTAAATAAGATGTTTATTGAAAGAGGATATCCAGAAATTTTTATAAACAATATTAGAAGGGAAGTAGAAATTGGTAAGGCAGATAGATTCAAACCCATTATGGGTATGAGTGAATTCAAAACATTACGTGAAGAAGCTAAGGAGAAGGGGACTGAGGAAAATCAGTACCATAGGAATCTCATAGTTGAATATAACACACAAAATCTTGGAATAGGAAATATTTTAAATAAAGAGTGGGATAAATTTGCTGCCTTAACAGATATAGAAGAAATTAATAGTTTTAAGCCTAAAATTATATATAGAAATTCCAGAAGTATAAAGAATATGTTAGAAAAGAACAAAAAAGACAAGGATTATAGGAAGAAAGATATAAAAAAAGTTGGTACGTTCAAATGTGGTCGGTGCAACCAATGTACTTATATTAGTAATAAGAGTGAGATGTTGATAGGTAGTAGAAATATCTTAATTAAGAGTAAAGGTAAATACAGCTGTGACACAAAAGGGGTGGTTTATCTGGCAACCTGTGATAAGTGTCCGTCATATTACGTGGGAAAAACAGAAAGAGAGTTAAAGAAAAGAATCTATGAACACGTATATGACATTCAAAAAGGAAAAGAAACAAGTGCTTTATTTAAGCATAGTAAAGAATGCAGAGGATGTAGATTTTATTTCTTCATATTACAACAAGTTGAAAAGGATTCAAGGGGTGGTATTTGGGAAGAGATCTTGGAGAGTAAGGAATTGTGGTGGCAGGTATACCTGGAAGCTAGTAAAAAACCAGGGTTAAATGATTATTTGAGTATATCTTCCTTATTAAAAATAAGGGCTAACAAAATATAATTGTCATTTTTTAAGTAATATGGGATGTTAAGTTAAGTTCTATATTAATTGATATGTTCAACATTTATATATGTATTTTATTTATTTATTTGCACAAGCACTTTATCTGTAAACAGTATTCTCAGAGATTTTAGTGATTTTACTCAAAGTGTATCTGACCTTCTTTGTCGTGGATATTTGTATGTAATATTGATTCATGACAGCAGAGGGAGCAATTATGCTAAAGATAGGAATGCTTTGATTAGTACTAGCACAAGCACTTTATTTTCATATGGTTAACAGTTTTTAATAATGTATATTCAATTTAATATGTATATATGTATGTGCACATGAATTTTTATTAGCATTAGATTCATTTTAAGGTAACAAACATATGTATTTTATTTACTATTTTAATATTCATGAGGCCGTGTGTCTATTGGCTTAATTTAAATGTCTAACGAAATGTTCATTGGTCAGTGGGTTATTAGAACCAGTATATATAGATTAATTTAATGGTAGTTTATTGTCTGATGAAGTCCAAGTGGCTTGGATGAAAACGCTTGTAAACTGTTTTATCGAAATTGCGTTAATGTGATGGTCTGTGGAGTTTGGTTCTTTCATTAAAAGTATTTTGAAGAGGACATACGGTTTTTCCAGTTTTCCTTGACTTGCAGCACTTTTTCGTTGTTTATTGGTAACATTTGAGTGCTTCCAGTGGTCTTCGTCAGTTTTCAACTATGTTCATATCTGTCAGCATCTTATGAATTTAAGTACAAAACACCCTTCAAACTTTAAATCAACTCTTTTGCATTAGCCATCTACTTAATCATCTTTATCTAATTGACTGCATCCACTGGTGCAATAATTTGATCCAAAGATTTGTCTACATAGGTTTTCCATATTCATTATTTTCTATTATACAACGACCCCCCCCCATTAAATATTCAAAAACGTGCACGCTGATTGGTCAGCGTGCACGTTGTAAATCAGAGTTATAGTAATGGAAAAAGGTCCGGTCGCCTGGACTTTTTCCATTACTATAACTCTTTTTTTTACAAAAACAGAGAACGCAAGATCTCCATTGCTTCACACTGTCTCGCTATGTTAAACGAGTTTAACATAGCGAGACAGCTTTAAAAAAGCTACGGAGATTCTCCGTTGCTTTTTTTAAAGCTGTCTCGCTATGTTAAACTCATTTAACATAGCGAAACAGTTTTTAAAAAGCAACGGAGATCTTGCTTTCTCCATTGCTTTTTTCAAAACTGTCTCGCTATGTTAAATGGGTTTAACATAGCGAGACAACTTTAAAAAAGCAACGGATATTCTCCGTTGCTTTTTTTAAAGCTGTCTCGTTATGTTAAACTCATTTAACATAGCGAAACAGTTTTTAAAAAGCAACAGAGATCTTGCTTTCTCCGTTGCTTTTGCCCACAGCTCTGATGTACTGCGTAGGCATGCGCAGTACATCAGAACTGCCGCGGAATACCAGACAGCTGCGGAAGGGCAGCAAGGAGGCATTATATAATGCCATTATTTAAGAAAAGTAATTATTTTTTTTCTTAAATAATGTCATTGTATAATAGCAATAACCCACTTCTGGGTGTGGGTAATGCTGGATTTACCCAAGGTTGGCTTTGTTTGGCCAGTCGGGCTTTGCCGTCATGACCAAACTACACCAACCGTGAGTAAATCCAGCATTACCCTCACCCAGGCGTGGGTTATTGCTATATTACTTGCCCCTTCTTGATTTAATTAATGTTCAGCTGTCCCTACTGATCTAATTTGCCTTTATACTGAAGCCATAAGAGCCATTTATTAACATGCCTCTGCAATAATTAATCCACCAACACCTGCTCTTCCTGTTTAGCAACTTTGTCTACCAGCTCTACTAAGAAGCATTTTAATTCATTATTGTTTAAGTTTCACTTAAAGGTGTGCGTCCACACTGCAGGCATCAGCATAGTCATGAATCTGTCAGTTTTCTTATACATCTCAGATTTTTGCTATATTCACTCTATTACTAGTTTACTGTTTCTTGATTTCACTTATGCCGAGTATATTTTGCAGGTGTATATGTTTTACAAAATTCTGACTGATTTATAGACAGCTGCCCAAAAGTCAGCTGTGTGCAACGTTATTTGATTTATCTTGATTTAAGGTATGTAGACTGAACCCAAAGGCTGATTTTTATTTAAAGTCTTACTACAAAACAAAATAAATAACTCAGGTAAAAGACAGATGTACCAGGGCAATTTAACAGTACAACCACAATGTAATGACAGTTCAAAGCAAAATGGGGCATAGTTCTATAGTTAATAAATAAACATCTTCTGGCCAGAGTGCATACTTGAATTGGGCTGTAGAAAATATTTATTTATCCTAAGAGCTGCATATAAATGATTTGTGAAGATGGTCATTAAGAAGAAGCCTGTGCTGGTGAAAAGTGTTAGGGACCAGATGTTCACTGACACTCTGTTCGTAGCCTAGGCCCCTAGTAAGTAAATGTTCTTGTGAAACATTCCTATGGATAGCTTGAGGTAAGAAGAAAGGAGGGACTGACATTTGATGATTGGAGAAATCTCGTGAAAGTTTTACTTCTAATGAAAGAATGTCATTGGGGAGAGTGATAAAGGATTTTTCTATCAGTAAGAAGGAAAATATTCTGACTATTAGTATGACTAGTAAAACTGCTTTGATGAGAGGAGTGCAGCGGTGCTTGAGGCAGGGTGAGTTATATAGAAATCTACAGATTTTGTTTAGTAGAGTCTAAAACTCATTCTCTTAAATTTAACTCCACCTCCTAAACATCATTCTGCATGCACTGTTACCACAAATTCTATTTATTTCTATTTAATTTGCTCCTTTTCTAAAGAACCCACCTTCGGTTCTTTTGTCTCCTTTATACTATTCACTACTTCACTTGTGGTTGGTTTAGAGTTTAATTTCCATTTTCTACAAATTGTCTTGTTTTTGGCATATAATAGCATTAACCTTAGTACGGCCACACTATGTCTGGCAATTCAAATCTTATATCCCCTTTTTAATGGCAGCTTCTATTCTAAGTTGAACTAAAAGCTCAACCAGAGCTTTTCTTTCACTTAGCACTCCCGTAGCCCTTTCTTTTTGTCTATACTCTTTTATCATTCTCTGGTAGGGTAGGCAATTGTAACCTGCAGTCCAAATTTCTGCTTGGCATTATCCCATTATATTATTTAAATCTCCATTGTTATTTGCTCCCAATAGCTTGGTCCTTTTGCCAGCTTTCTCTAATAAATACCAGCCCACTTGTGCCTATTTTCTATGTCCCTACTTACAGAGATCCCTGTTGGTAAAATCGCCTTTCTCCACTCCCATGTTTGTTTAGTTCTTAGAATACTTTCTGTTACATTATAAATATAACATTCAGTACAACTGTCATTATTTTCCTTAAGGGCCTGCATCCAAAATCTTACCCTCTCCTTGTTTGTTGACCCCTCCCCTTCCCAAACTGTGTCATCATTCTTTTGAATTGTAACCTTCAGCTTGTGAAATATATATATATAGCCTTAACTACATAGCTCTAAAGTATTCCTAAAAATAAGGTAATCCTTAATCACCTTGTTCCATGGGGGAGGGGTTTATCCTAATTAGCTCTTACCCTCTTTCCCTCCCAAGTAAATTCCTTCAACTCTTTACTAATTAGGATCCACAACTTCTCTGGCTGATAAAAAGGCACCTGACCTTTATCTATAAGTAAAGGAACTAGAAATATCTTCAGTACTTGTATCTCACTATCCATTCTCAAAGTCAATAGCTTCAGACTTTTCATTTTTGTACTGTTGTTTTAGATTCTTCTCACATATATATTTAGATGCCATAACAGATTTTTTAAATCAACATACCTAAACACTTCATCTTGTCTTGTGCCATAGATGTGGATATTACTGATTCAGTGCATGCGCAAATATATAGTTTACTGCTATAGTCTTTGTTTTATCTTGATTTTATATCCTGAAAATACTAGAATTGTACTAAAATGTTCTGCAACACTGAGAGTCCTTTTTCTGGATTTGCCAAGTACAAATTAATATCATTTGTGAATAAAGCTAACTTTTGTTGATTACCACACCAGTTATATTATTTAATTTGTGAATATCTTATTTTCTTTTGCCAATGGATCTAAGTATAAAGCTAATTTTTCCTGCCAAGTTCCACTGTTTAAACACAACTTGTCAGAGAGGAATTATCGCACCTTATCTTGATATTCAATGTTAATCTTAAAAGAAACAAACCAAGAGTGAACTGGTTTGACATAACTTTCATGAATGGTGCTAACGAAAGAGTGGGATAAACTGGAAACACAGATGTACATGTTCAGCATAAAAGAATATTTGAATGTTGCAAAGTGTGACCCAGAAAGTGTTAATAACAACAGTATACAGCAAGGGGCCAAGGATGGAAGTTTAGGGGAGTGCAGTAAGGTACTTCCTCACTTTAACTTTGAAGGAATGTTAAGAAAACATGGATCAGTTGAAAGTAAGTGGATAGAATCTAATAACGTATTATTTCATGAAGGCGAAACTGATGTTGCATGAAATGTAAGGCTTTGGTAATGTCAATAAAGATTGTCCTTTCATTAACAATTGTGTAGGCTTCTAGTGAAGCCTACATGATTGCACCCGTTAGCAATACTCATTAAATATGCATGCTGCTCATATCATGTATATGATTCCAAGCACTGCTTTTGGCCAGCAGCAGTATTTTATCAGACCTGAAATGGTGCTGGAAGCACAAGCACACAATGTAAGCCAAAATACTTGCCTACAGACAAATGCATTATGTGAGCACGTGTGGACAGCTTATATGAAATAAAAGCAAGTGACTTTTAAGCTTGCTGATGCAGGGGACGTACAACTGGGATAATTTACACAGAATACAATGAGACCAAAGCAGGTATGATTACGAGGGGAGGGTAAATGGAAAAAAAAATGTACTCATTTAATGTATTCAAATGTTTTATGCCATAAAGAAACATTTTTCAATAAGAATACATCCGTATTGATGGTAATAATAAATAATTCTATTTGCAACTGTTTACCCATGTAAATAACTTAAAACAGACATGCTAACAATTGATGTGGGAGGGGCACAATACAACATTGTAAGGAAGGGAATTAAATGTGATATTAATGTTGATAACATGCCAAACTGAGATAATAGCAAGGACAGTGGAAACATTATAGGCCATTCGCATACAGTGCAGTTATTGAACATGACATGTATATACAGGTAATATATGTGTGACAACTGACTGCAATGCTGTATCCTCCACTCCATCCTGTATAAACAGGTCATGAGCTCTACAGCAGGTGTGTCATGCATAGCTGAAAGGGACATGTTTTAACATTTGTCACTGGACAGTCATAGATAGGGGATATATTACATTGACATGTCTTAGACAAGCATGTGTTTTATATGGGTCTATATCAGTTTATCAAACTAACTATTCCCCGAACACCTCTTCGCCCAACCCAATTAAATGAATCTTAATCTGTTGAACAATCAGTTCAATGAAATACTTTCCCAGGGTAAACAACCAGTTGGCCAACCCAGCAACCACAACAAAAACAGCACTATTTAAAACCCACCCTGGTGGGGGGCTACAAACCACACCCCCAATGTGAGAGGGCTGAGCCCCCCACAGCCCCGTAACTAAATATACCAACTCTAAGGTCGTAGCATAGTGGGGAAAAGGGCATATCTCCAATGATGGCCCACTATTTTTTTTTCCCCTGGGAAAAACCTTCTCTGAAATGATCATTCAACAGAATAAGATTTTGCTTAATAGAGTTTGACGAAGAAGTGTCTGGTAAGTAGTGTGTTCGATAAACTGATAGGGACCCATTTAATATCCATTTGTATTATAAACTGAAATATAATAGCAATCAAAATACACACGTGACAAACAACAACACAGATCTGATGACATTGCTGTACTTCAAGGTCTCATTTTGTAAATCATGTAATAAAGGATTATACTGGGCATATTCACAAGACATTACAGCAAACACTGCAGTAATTGCAAGCAAACAACACAAACATATATATTATAGTCATTAATAAAAAAGCAATAAAAATTGAGAATAATAACTTCATGCAGTGCTTTTTCTGTACTGTCAATACATTCAAAGCATGTCCCTTGGTTGGAATTGAACAGCAAGCTATGTAAGCCCACCAACTACAAACTTGTGTATGAATCACATGCATTGCAGTTTAAGTCTCAACAAAGCTATGAGACTTCACCTATGTGAAGTCATTACATCATAAGATTGTGTTGTCATTTCTATAAGATAAAAGGGCTCTGGGAGGTTTCTCCCACTGTGATTGTACACATTATAACAGTTGTGGATGTCATTCATGCATAAGAGCATTAGGACAGACAATGTTTACAGTCACCTAATGTGGGTTTTGAACACCTGACAATGTGACAAAGATACATAATATTGGAAAGAATGAATGTGCCACAGTGCCACTGGTGCTACACGTGTGATATTTGTGTCTTTGAAGCCATGTCATCATTTTCTTGCTGAAAGGGAAATAAGTGCCTGTCATCCTTAAAATATCATTGCTATATATATGTTACTCTCTCAACATTGCCTACTGTAAGGTATACCTACACATACAAGATACATAATAGAGTCATCACTGTGATGGGAGAATGGCAATCAGGCACAATGTGTGGAGCATCATGGACTTGAGCACATGCCTTAATAAGGCATAAGCATAAGGAACATAATTTTATGCTCTTATGTCAGAAGAAACGTTTTGGTAGTTCTCAAGGGAAAGACAAATGTCATCCCTTGGCATTATCACTATCAAGTAAAGCATTTCTGTGTCAAAAATGAGCAGAAATCATTGTAATAGGAATCTTCATCCATACATGTACATAGCAGATTGTGTGCACTTTCAAAGACACAGAGACAGAAGTGAGTCTAAGGAGTAATGGCTGGATTTGAACAAACTAAGATCACAATGTACTGAACACTGCCTGAATTGCAAGCATCACATGTGAAAGTATTCTAAAATTGTGACAATGCACATTTTAATGGAAGACATCACCATTCTTTCATATACTGATGTTCTTCTAAAAAATCTATGAAGATTACTGAAGTGCATAGTAACACTACACAGCTACACATACTACATGCATTACAAGTCTTCTCTATGTATCACAACAGACAAATCCAAGAATACCCAAAGACAGCAGTCCATCATTGCTGGATTGAAACCTCCTCCCTCTATACTTACACAGTCTACAAAAGCACAATATCAACAGCCAGTGCCACAGCCACAGGGTAACTCATACAACCACTTTAATGTGGTTGTTTTATGACAGCATCGTGTAAACATTGTATTTCCAAAAATGTGTATTGCCTGGTGTTACTACACATCTGTAGGGTAATCCTCTGTCAGTCAAGATACATCCCCTAAATGGAATGTTACAAAAGAAGCGTTGTCATGGACACAATTGTACATGACAGTACAGACACTCTGACATTATTTACCCAATGTTGGATTCAAAACTCTTACCTATCTATTTACACAATCAGTACAACAAAGGATTAGCCACAAGCACTATAGGAGAACTGTAGGTTGAAAGGGTACAGTGTGCAATTCTGACATGCTGTCGTCATCAGTGGGATAGAGAGAAAGAGAAGATGTTTGTGGTAAAAGTGGGATAAGGGGATGGGGCATCCTCTCCCATGTTAAAATCTTCCACTAAGTGGAAGTTGATACAGCACGACCATTCAGAACTTATATATAACTGACATTGAAGCCACATAGGTTCCCTACTATGAGATTTGAACCTCCTACCTATCTCCTTATACAGTCTAGAGAACCCCATATTAACCACAAGTATCACAGGACAAGTCTGACTCTAAGGGGAGAGAGTGCACTTTTGTCAAGATGATATCATTACTGTGTTGCAGATAAGACATTTATGTTAAAAGCTGAGATAAACTGCAAGGAGAGCTGTGTGCAAAGTTAAAGTTTTCTCCTGAGTGGAAGTAGATGCAGCACATTTGCTGTTGAAGGTTTACTTCCATGTCACTAGACCCGCACAGACACCTAAGTTCACCACTATTAGATTTTAATCACTTACCCAACCAGTTACACAATCTAGTGAACCCAGCATTAGCTGTAAGACCCGCAGGAGAAATATGATGCTTATGAGGACAGAGTATACTTTTGATAGGATGACCTCATTACTGTGTTGCAGAGAAGATGTTTATGGTAAAGTTGGGTAAGGGGATGCTGGAATACTCACCCAGGTTGCATTTTTACCTGACTGAAAGTTAATACAGCATGTGTGTCCATGAAGCTATATGTACTTGATATTGCAGCCATATACAGAAGTTCAGTGGAAGTAGACATGGCACATTTGACATTGAAATGTTACTTACCTGTCACTACACCCCAGACACACACAATTTTTCACAGTATGAGAAATGAACCTCCTACCTATCTAATTACACAATCTAGGAAGCACAGTATTAGTAGCAAGCAACACAGAAGAAGTCTGAATTTAATATGTGAAAAAGTACATTTGTAAATAATAAAGATGCACTGTTTGGAACACCTGGTACTGTGTATCACATGTTTTGGGACAAATGCATATATGTGGACAGGTCAACTTAACAGCACTGTGATTGTCCCATGTAAGGACATGCTTACTTCTCTGCAAAGATTTGTATACTGTCCTTCATATACATTGTGTTACTGTGAGGGACATGTATTTTTTTTCACAATATGGGATGCCAATGACAATCACAGTTGTAAACCTGTGGATTATCAATCAATAATTCCTGCCAGTTTATTCTGGGATGATTGCACAGTTGTCTTCTATCATGCTTGCAGAATATACATTGACAATACAGACACTTCTTAAGTAGGACAGTGCACTGCAGAATAACTGACAGATTATGTGTGAATAGGTTACCCAACTTTGTAACACAGTTGCAAATGTAACCATTTGACTGCAGACATTAATAGAGAAATATCACTCTGAAATCTGGATAACTTATTGTAAAAATTCAATGCAGGAATGCAGACATTATGCAATCTAAACAAAGAATTATTTGTTGTAATTTTTTTTTACTCTCTGCCTGAAATGCAGCACTGCCAAGCTCAATTGTACTGCTATTAGCAAACTATTAGTACAAGTGTAACCATATCTTGAAGTGTTGGACTTAGAATGGGAATTAGCATTAGTGCGTGGTGCTTCAAACTGACTTTCACTCAAAATAAGCATTATACATATACAACCATGGGTGAGTCTGGGTCTATATTAGAACACCGAACATTCAGAATGTCAAGTGTTCTAATATCGACCCGTTTTCAGCGAATGCTGAAAATATCGAAGAAACAGAAAACCAAATTTTTTCCTAGGGAAAGAATTCAGTTGTCCGTTTCTGTTGCTTTTGTATTTTCAGCGCTCTGGTGGAAAGTTACGGGTCAGGTTCAGGTATGTGTGCGATTGTGTGGACGTGAGGGTTATGGCAGGGTAGGTGAGTTAGGGTTAGGGTGCGGGTGAGGTGACTGTGTGATAGTGACAGACCTTAGGGTTAGGGGTTGGGTTAAGGTAAGTGGATAGTTAGTGGTGCATGTATAGTTTAGTGTAGGGTTAGGTGTAAGAGTTTAGGTGTATGTGTGTGGATTGCTGTTTGCTTGGTGTGCTTGTGTTGTGTGTATGTGTTTTGGAACAGCATGCTCATTATACTTTTATTGTGCTCATTTTACTTTAAACATGCTTGTTATGCAAACCAGAGGTAATTCTGAACCCCATATGCGTATTTCTGATAACTTTATCAAATATCACGGTTTTGAACATTTTGTTTAATAATGCGTGTCGTGCCTTTCGTTTGATTAATAATGCGTTTTATGCTACTCATTTAATAATGCATTCTGTGCTTTACAAATGCTCCGTGTCATTTTCTTTGCAAAATAAATCATCTGTGCAGCTTTTTTTTTGTTACCTGTAATTCATTTCTGGCTTTTTATCACCCAGCCTATTTAATATACCTTCACCATTGGCTCTGCACCTCATGGCTTGAAGAAGTTGAACTCTTAATCCCGGTTCTGACACCATGTCGCTCGTCCAGTCTGGATAAAACAGACGAATAGTTGTGGTTCGATTCAAGCATCACATCAGGATTGAGGCTTGGTAACTAAAACTTAGTAAACTTATAAACAGACTGACTACTACACTCATATATGTTAACACTCTGGCTGTTGTCTCAAAATGGCACTGCTGCCTGCACATACTCACTATTTATATGCACTTGCCTACACTTGGAAATGCTTCTTAAAGTTACAACAAATGCTCTGTTCTACAGTTGCCGTATTGGGAACTGCACCAGATAATGTAGCTATGGTTCTGCCTTTGACATGCAAGAATTCTGGACAAAGCCAAAAAACAATGGGGGAACAGTTTAAATATCTCTCATAGAATGTTCTTTTGTATCAGCATGCATTTTTCTGAAGGATATGAAGTCTGAAGCTCAAATGTCTGTTATTATTTAGTGACTTCATTCATCAACGATGCCCCCCCCCAAATAAAATAAAGAAATAAAATTTTGTGAGAAAGATACCAACAATATGAGGCTAAAATCAGAACATTCTGAGAAATTCTGAATGTTTGAGAGATATATTTTTGCATAAAGTACATAATGTATTTGCAGTAACGCTTAGAAATCTACCATCTCCAAATTATGCTGGTCCCTCAGGTAAACCATATTAAGAACTCCCAAGTTCCATAATGACAGCCCTACCTGTCTGTGAAATCTATCCTTATGTGCCTGACACTGACGGTAAGAATTGAACTATGTTAAGATGAGGTAAGATGACTCAAACTGTGGGAGTATTGTCATCATACCTGTCAACCACTTAGAGCAAATAATCTGGACAAAGCTACAAATAATGGGGGGACAAGTCAAAATACAGGGGCACTTTTTCAATATTGGTCTTACAAACTTAAAAAAGTCAATAGAATAGCAGTTTTGCATTAGCAAAAACTTTCTGAATGCTCTGAAGTCTTAAACTCGAATATCTGCTATTATTTTCTGACTTCAACACAATTTTATGAGAGACAAACCAAAAATACAAGACAAAATCTGGACAGTTGAGAGGTATCAGTCTGCCCCTGATCTTCAGGGATATCCTTGATAGTGGCTTCACCTTTTACCATGTCCCTCCTACAGCTATACATTTTGTGGAGAAATGCTGTGGCTTAGACGTACACTTAATAAATAATGACAGTATTCAGAGTTATAGACCTGTACACATTCTCTGTCAACGTCTCAAGTTAACTCTAATATGTTAAAGCATATCAGTTCTCAAGTGTACCTCATTATGAGGCACGTACCTCATTTGGGGTCTTAAAAAGTTAATGTTCCTCAAAGTTCCACATTGAAAGGGTCCGTCACACATTCAGTGTTAAGAATTGTTTTAACTGCTAGCCATGGTTAAACATAAGTGAATCATATTAATTAATTTAAAATATCTTTTTTTAAAAGTAAAAACAACATATTTTAGCCATCATGTGACCTTCCTAGTTGAAGTCCTTAGCTAGCCGTTAGTAAGTGTTCCACATTTTGCCCATTTGTCACATATTATGAGGGCTAGTGTTCCTCATTTTAGAGAAGGGAGGTTGAGAGCTGTGAGCATATGCATGAATTGTCCCGGATTATTTCTGGATCTGGACTTGTCCTTGACTCTGCAATGCAGTATTTAGGCACTGACTTTGTATATCCCGCTTCTTACTATATTTTTGTAAAGGAAAAACAACAAAAACATAAGGTTGTAAATGCATTTATTCTGTTATTCTAGCTATTTATCTATGGCATGAATGTGCTTTTCCTAGTAACTACATACTAGGTTCATAGGTTCATACTAGGCTATCTGCCCTGGGGCATTTATAAGCCTAGCCCGATTGTGTTTGGCTTACGCCACCCCTTGATTTGAGTATAGTGTGCCCTTTTTAAAGTTTAGTTTACTGTGCCTCTATCTAATAGTGACACGGAAGTAATCCCCGGGACAAACCTACGATCCCCCATCCACTCATCAAGATTCTTTTTGAAGAGAGTCAGTGAGGTGCTCTGCCTAACATGAATAGGAATTCTATTCCAGAGTGAAGGGAGCCTCTGGGTTATGAATCTGTCCCTCCAGCATGTTCTATTTATTTCTGTGCTGAGGTTCAAGTCCCTCGAGCGCGTGGCTCTAAGGGATTTAGATTTACTGAGGTGGAACATGTCCATTAATTCTGGGTTGGACATAGCTTTATATGTCAGGCATAAATCTCCTCGAAGTAGGCGGTATGCAACTGAGTAGAGCTGGAGTTTTTTTAACCGAGCAGCATATGGCATCTGTTTGAGTCCCTTGATCCTCCTGGTGAGGTACTTTTGGGGTCTTTCTAATTGCTGCAGGTGTCGGGTAAGGTACATCCCAAAGGGGGCATTGTATTCTATGATGGGCCTGATGAGGGATGAATAAAGGGGCACAATTACCTCTCTTGATCTAGATGTGAATCCTTTCATGATGAGGTGGGCTATGTAGAAGGTCTTTCTAACCACTCTGGCAATGCGGTTGTCAAAGGAGAGATTGCTATCAACTTGGGTCCCCAGATCCCTAATTACTTTCTCTGTACTTAATGGGTTACCACCTATGTGGTAATTTGTGGGCACATTGTTTTTGCCAAAGGGTATGACTATACACTTTTTGGCATTTAGCTTTAGACCATGGCTCTGGCACCAGTTATCCGTCTCTGTGAGACCTTTTTGAAGGATGTTTGTGTCAGCTGGAGAGTTGATTATGGTGCCCAGTTTGCAGTCATCTGCAAACTTGGTGAGCCATAGTGCTCCCACGTTGCCCTGTACCTCAGAAAAGTAAATACCGAACAAGAGAGGTCCCAGGACAGAACCTTGTGGGATGCCACTTGTGACCGGTTTCGAGTCTGACATGGCTCCAGCAACTCTGACTCTGTGGGTTCTGTCTTTGAGCCAGTTTGCGACCCATCTTGTGACATAGGGGTTTATATTTAGGCTGGATAGCTTATCTATGATGTCCGAGTGGAGTATTGTGTCAAATGCCTTTGCGAGGTCCAGATAGGCTGTGTGGACTACCTTCCCTTCATCTATGGCCTTGGTGACTGTTTCGAAGAAGTCGACCAGGTTCAAAAGGCAGGATCTGCCCTTGACGAAGCCAAATTGGGTAGGATCTAGTGTATGTAGGTCCCCAATGTCTTTGTTTATGAGTTCCATGATGATCCTCTCCATAGCCTTGCATACTAGGCTAGTCAGGCTTATGGGGCGATAGTTTCCAGGGTCCGCAGAGGCGTCATCTTTGTGAAGTGGGACCACTGTTGCTGTACGCCATTCTTTGGGCACATATCCTGTAGTGAGGCTGAGATTGTACAGCAGTTTTACTTGAGGGATTAGTTCTTCTTGGGAGTTCATGTAGGACGCAACCCGGGATGCCATCTGGTCCCATGGAAGCAGTGTTTTTTGTTTTGGAGAGGGCGGCCTTCACCTGAGCATCAGAGATGTTTGGGAGGCTGCACTCTGCCGGGATAGATACTTGCTCTTTTGGGGGGGGGGGGGAGTTTGCACTGAACCTGCCTGCCAGGATATTGGCGATGTCTGTGGGTTCAGTGTATTTTTTGTCGTTTAGAATCCACTCAGAACAAGTCTGGGAGTTGCATCCCAGGTTCCTAACATAACTGAAAAAAGCCTTATGATTGTCTTTAGTGTCCTGAGCAATTTTTTTCTCGAAGCTGGCCTTGGAGGATTTTATGAGGGATCATAATTTTTTGCTAGTACTGATCAGAGATGCCTTCCCTTTTAGGGATTTTGCTCTATCATGTAGTAGCTTCCTCCTTCTGTTGTACAGTTTATTTATGGCTGGGGTCCACCAGACTGGACACCTGCCTTTGGATGATTGGGTCTTGATTTTGTTTGGGATAGCATGAGCCATGCATTCCTGGAGATGTCCGTAGAATGCGTTTATATAGGATTCTGCAGTTTGGGCCATAGTTTCCACTGGCCCTGGGGCCTTGAAGGATTCCACTTCAGTTTTGAGAAGTGTGAAGTTCGCTTTTGAGAAGTTTTTCACTGTGGTTTTCTGGGCTGGAGGTGGGGTTGGGATGTGGATATCCAGTGAAATTAATTTATGGTCTGATCTTACCAATGAGGGATATACTTCTGGTATGGAGCATAGAGTCCCCATGTTGGTAATGATCAGGTCTAGTATGTTTTCCCCTCTTGTGAGAGTGGTGACTAGGTGTTCCATAGCATTTGAGTTTATAAATTCCAGGAACCTTTGGGCTAAGGTGTTGGGGCTTGAGTAATGCTCCCAGTCTATGTTTGGGTAGTTGAAGTCACCCAATATAATGGTGTTCGGAGAGATCTTAGTGTTCTCCAATGTTTTCAGGAAAGCCGAGTGGGATTCCTGACTTTGAGAGGGTGGTTTGTAGGATGCTATAAACTGAAAAGCAGTCTTGCCCACTGTCAGTTGCACATGGATGGTCTCCGATACTTCGTGCACTGCCACTAACCTGGAGGTGTGGATATCCTTGATAAATATGGAAACTCCCCCTCCTTTTGTGGTTCGGTCCAGGTTTTGGGGCCAAAAAGCATGATATGAGGTATAACCTGGTAGTGCTGGGGTGCTCTCTGGAGCCTTGAACCAGGTTTCTCTCACTGCACAGATATCGATGTTCTCCATACTGAGGAGAGCTTTGAGTGCATGCATCTTGAGGTTAAGACTTCTGGCATTTAGCAGCATTACCCTTAGTTTCTTGTTCCTTGTGCTGTCTATGGAAGTGGGTTTGACTTTTGAGCCTTGCCTAAAAAAGGCACTATGGGGGTGGCAAGAGCCTTTGCCAATATCCGAAAGCCCAGGGGTGACAGGTGCAAGCCGTCCCTAGTGATGTCTTTTTAAAGTTAATAGAATACTCTGAATTCCTGATGTAACATTTAATGCTACTGTCTTTTTATATTGTCTGCATACTCTCTAGCTAACAAATATTTTTTTTCCCTCATTACCTCTTTTTTCTCTCTTTCTACATGTACCAGCCTTCTGTTCCTGTACCTCCCTGTACTAGTTGACCTGAATATACCCAGCTGGATGCCTAAGAAACCTAATCAATCCTTAGGAATTAACCTATCAGCTCCTTGGGAGACCATACCCTGATTACAGACAGTGGAAGTATGTCTTGCTATAGCTTCTAGACAATCTGTATTAAGATTAAAGTGATATAGATATTGCTAGGTTGGCAAGCCTTACAGTTAGGTTAGCCAGCAGCCAACTCCCTCCCCCACTCTTTTTTCTCTCTAAACTAAATGTACCTTTGGCCCATACCTTCTCTATACCAAAGTAGTCTTATCCTCCCCCCTCCCTCCCTGGTCTGACACATTTTTAGGAGACATATTTAACTTTAGTTAAGAGACTAACCACTAGGTGGCGCCTCTATATTAGCTTCTGTATATATATATATATATTTTTTTTTTTTTCTCACTTGCTCTTACTTATCTCCCTAACTCCCTTTCCAATTCTCTTCGGACTGACTATTTTTTTTATCTCCCCTTGAACTATTATATCTTTAATTCACTCTCCACTCCCCAAACACACATACTCCTGCCAGCATCTCAACATTTTCTCCATAATCTATTACTCGCAGACTTACCTGCATATTTTCATTCCTTACTGATTGTCACCCTGACAAGCCACTTTTGTGTCTCTACCCACTCCGTTCACCCTTCGGGCTCACTCCGCTCCCCTACCCTGCCCCCATTTCCCACCCGCCACCAGTACTCCTACATTTATTCCCCTATAGCCACACCCACATCTCACTCACACCAATCACACTATCAAAACAATTACCACCCTTCACCACTATTATCTTAACACACCCTTGTGATTTTTTTTTACCTCAACTCTTAACCCCTGTTGTGTTAACCCCCTACCTATCTAATTACTCTCCTACCAGCTTACAATACTTTACTATCCTTTCCTATCACACTTCTGTAACATACACAATGTCTACATCAACACTTACACACCCACTACAAATCTTCCTCTTACCTACACTAATTTCTGCCCATCTCCTAACCTCTTATGAACAACCTTTATATTCTACACTTCTCTTTCCCTCTAAACAAACCTCCACCCCACCATTAATTAGTCACCAAACATTTCTTAACATTATATCCAAACCAAGCTACCTACTTGCCAAATATCATAGACTATCTCATATAAAGTATATCAACCAAAATGCTAGAAAAGCAATTGACTTCTTCTATAAGCCTCTCCACCCTAAACACATAATACTCCAACACCTGTTACTAGATGGGGACATTCACCCAAACCCAGGCCCAAACTATACCCTAAACACTCCAAACTGCAATCCAAACAAAACTAATACCCCTACCACCAAACCACCTAACTCACTATCTATAGCTCACCTCGATATTCGCAGCATTGGCAATAAAATTGCTCAACTTCATGCCCTTTTAGATGTCCACTTATTTGATATCTTATGCTTATCCGAAACTTGGCTAAAACCTACTGTTAAGGACAATGAAATCACCCCACCAGGTTACAATATAACCAGACTTGACTGCACTGCCAAAAAAGGAGGAGGGGTAGCTATCCTCTATAAAACAGAGCTACAGGTTACTACTCTAAACCTGAACCCACCATCAGACAATAGTGCTGAAATACTTATCACCAAACTGCTAATCAACTCTTATAAGACCATAAACATTATCTGTATATACCTTCCCCCTGGCAATAATATTAGTACACTTGAAAATATCCTTAACTGGCTTTCCACCAATCTGCCACAAGAAACCTTAGTCCTAGGAGACTTCAATATAGACTGGATGACCTGCTGTAATATGCACCTACCACCCATATTAACCTTTATGGCTTCACACAAACTATTAACGCCCCCACCAGAACTAATAGAACCAACAACAAAGAAAGTACCTTGGACTGGATACTTACTAATAATCCTCATCAAATGTATAAATCAGGGACCCTCCCAGATGACCTCAGTGACCATTCACTAACCTATATTATCAGACATAAGACCAACCTAACTCTCCCTCTCTCCTACAGAACTATACGCACCAAAAAGCATTTTAACCCAGAACTTTTCCAAACTGAACTTAAACAATGTAATTGGTCACCATTAAAATATCTTCCACTCAATGAAGCCGTAGAATACTTTAACACTACATTCCTAACAATCCTGAATCATCACGCCCCATCACGCTCAGTTAGAAATAAAACTAAACCAGCACCTTGGCTCACCAATAATACTAGGCAAAAAATCCTTCTTAGAAATAAATCCTGGGCAAAATGTTGTGCTACTAAAAGTCCTTCAGATCACCAAACCTTTAAATGTCATAGAAATAATACCAAAAAAGCCATTCTATCAGACAAAAAGAACTTCTTCCTTCAAACACAGCAAACCTACTACAACGCACCTCAAAAATTTTGGACCAGCATTAACAAACTCCTTCACCCAGGTCAATCAATCACTCCCAACCCACTTGGCTCTAACCCTGACAACCCCTTACAAATGGCTAATGCCTTTAATTCTTTTTTCACTGATGCTATCAAAAATCTTGCTAGCCATCTTTCTCCCGATACCTCAAATTTTCCTACTTCAACCACTATCCCACCTCCTCCATTTTATTTTCAACCAGTGTCTACTTCCTTTATTTGTTCCCTTCTCCTAAAATTAAAACCTACCACCCCCTCAGCTGACCAACTCCCTGCCGAATTCTTGCAAAAAGGAGCTAAAACCATTGCTTTCCCCATTTCTATACTGATCAATAGAACCATAAATGAAGGAACTATCACATCTATATGGAAAATTTCCCATATCATTCCACTACATAAACGGGGACACTCCAATGACTATTCTAACTTCCGCCCAATAGGTCTGCTATCTCCCCTTGCAAAATAATGGAAACATGTATCCATAAGCAACTACTCTTACACCTTCTCAACTATGACTTACTTGCCAACGGCCAACATGGTTTCAGACCTTTCCACAGTACCACCACCCTGCTATCCTTCTCAGATACCATCAACAATAACGGTAACAATAATATTCTTTCCTCAGCAGTCTTCATTGACTTATCAAAAGCCTTTGACATGGTTAATCACCAACTTCTCCTGCACATATTGAAATCCCTTTCCCTTGATCCCCTAACCATGAATTGGTTTAAATCTTATCTTGAAAACCGCCAGCAGGCTGTATTGTGGCAAAATAAACTGTCTGATAATCTACCCATCTCCCTCTGTGTTCCTCAGGGATCCATTCTAGGTCCACTCCTTTTCTCCATTTATATTAATGATCTACAAACAGCAATACCACACACCACCTGCATTCAATATGCAGATGACTCTACCATTATCTGTACAGGCTCCTCTGAAACTGAACTTAAAACTCTAACCCAAAAAGCTTTCAATACTGTAGAACAATTGTTCTTAAAGCGCTGCCTCCTTCTTAACCCCCAAAAAACTAAACTCTTACTTTTCACACCATCCCAAAAATCCACCCCCATACATCTCACACTTATATCAAATGACGGCACTATAATTTGTCCCAACCTAACCACTAAACTCTTAGGAATAACAATTGACAACAACCTCAACTTTGATACCCATATAAACAACACAATAAAATCAGTGAACAAAAAACTGGGATCCCTTTACAGAATTAAGCCCTTTCTTACCCCAGTAGCTAGGACTGTTACAGCCAGAACCCACTTAATCTCAACTCTATTCTATGCCTCCCCCATATATACTAACCTTTCTAAAAAACAACCTCAACAAACTGGCCACATCCTATAATAATATTGCTGGATTTGCCACAGGCTCCCCTTTCAAAACTCATCACTGTCTGAATCTAAAACAACTAGACTAGTTAGAGTTTCACAATCAGCTTAAATTTCTACAGCTCCCCATAGTTCACAAGGCCCTGTATAAACCCACCCACACCCCGATACTCTCTACCCTCATTACTCCTTATAATAATAATAAAAAGAACCTATGCTCCTCAGATAAACTACTTATTAATACTTCAAGATCCATTCACTGAGCAGGCAACTCCCTATACTCTAACTCTGTAGGAAAGCTATGGAATGTACTACCCACTGAACTAACATCACAGAGTTCTTTTTCACTCTTTAAAAAGAATCTAAAGCTATTCCTAAAGAAACACTGGCTATGCTCCTGTACTAAGAAAAGAATATGTACGTTTACATGGATATTGTATGTTATGTACAATACCCTTGATTCCTACTGCAAATTCTATTCCTGCTAAGACTAATTATTTTGTAAATAAAAAAAAAAATATTTTGTAACAACTGCTTTTTTACGTAATAACTTTTTTTTTACTTTTTGTACATTTTATCAGCTACTATTTTTTGTTATTACTCAAAGTATGTATGTATTATTATTATTTCTATTTTTATTTTTGGAGTTTTTCTCCCCGGGCCTCTACTGAAACTGGGCATGCATCCAGCTAGACTAGTCCGGTCAACAAATGTAAAATAAAATAAAAAAAATAAAAAGTTGATAGCTACTGTTGTCATGCTCTTCATATGATATTGACTTTACACAAACGTTAATGCTGTGCATTGCTGTGCCATGCCTGCCAATAAAGTGCGACATTTAGAATAAAACAAATGTGTTTACTATCAAAATGACGTTCCTTTGCTAAACAACGTAGCACACTAAAGGGCTACTACCTACTTACATCTTCCCTTGCTACTCCACATGTGGCAGGCTAGTCGTATAGCCAGTCAATCCACATATAACACTTTTTTTTTTGGGGGGGGGGGTTATTATTTTGAATTTGGCTAATGTGTATCCGTTACTTATTTCTACTGACCGGGTTGTTCCCAGTTTGCAAAGTCCCATTAACAAAACAAACTCGAGTGTAAAAGCTTCCGAAGATAACAAGGACAGAAACAGATTCAGTAATTAGAGTTAGTGTACATCCTTATCAGGAACAGTGTTCGTTATGTACCTTAAAGAGTTCATATTCTTCACTGCTCCACGTTTAAAGGGTTGTCTCACTTTCGGAATTAGGATTTTTTTTAAGAAATGTAGTACGGTTACCACCTGTTCCAATTTGAGATGGACAAAGAGGGACTCTCTTTGGGCAGTTGTGTCCTGCAAAAAAAAATTGTAAACATGGCAAATGTCCTGAGCTTTTAGGGTAACGTTATTTCCTATATTTTATGTAATAGTTGCACAAAACAGTTATTCTGTATCTGAAACACCTAAATGTTATAAGACACAGAATAATTAACTGAAATGCTGCAATAATAAACTTCTATTTAGGCAAAACATTTAAGTTATGTCCTTTGTACTGGACGTGGGCATGTTCTGGCCTTCAAAATCTGCCGTTTGTACCAAAAATGTCCCACTTTGGGCATTTGAAAAAGTGGCAACTCTAATAAAATAGTTTGCCCATGGCAAAAATACTAAATCATATTAATTCATAAAAAACTTTTTTACAGGTGTAAAATAAACGTAAGATTCCTATGGTAAGCTGTTAAGATGCCTTCTACACTTTGCCTATTTATTCCACATCATAGGTTTATAGGTTCATAGGTTTATACTAGGCTATCTGCCCTAAGGCATTTATAAGCCTAGCCCAGAGTTTTTGTGGCTTACGCCACCCCTTATGTTAAAAAATACTGTGCCCATTAGTTTGTTGTGCCTCTGTCCAGCAGTGACACAGAGATGATTCCCGGGGTAAACCTACGATCTCCCATCCACCGGTCAAGATTTCTCTTGAACAGAGCCAGCGAGGCGCTCTGCCTCACATGGACCGGGATTTTATTCCACAACATAGGGAGTCTCTGGGTGACAAATCTATCCCTCCAGCATGTCCTATTTATATCCGTGCTAAGGTTTAAGTCGCTTGCTCTAGTGGATCTGGTAGATTTGAATTTTTTGAGGTGGAGCATGTCCATTAATTCCGGGTTGGACATGGCCTTGTATGTCAGGCACAGGTCACCTCTGAGCAGATGGTATGTGACTGAATAGAGCTGGAGTTTCTTCAGTCTGGCAGCATATGACAGATTTTGGAGTCCCTTTATCCTTTTGGTGAGGAACTTTTGGGGTCTCTTCAATTGCTGCAGGTGTCGGGTGAGATACATCCCGAATGGGGCATTGTACTCGATCATTGGTCTGATAAGTGAAGAGTACAGGGGAACAATGACCTCACTTGATCTGGATGTGAATCCCTTCATGATCAGGTGGGCAATGTAGAAGGTTTTTCTAACCACTTTAGCAATGTGAGTGCCAAAAGAAAGGCCACTGTCAACCTGGGTCCCCAGGTCCCTGATAACCTCTTCTGTGCTTAGTGGATTGCCACCTATATGGTAGCTTGGGGTTACCTTGTTTTTCTTGAAGGGTATGACTATACATTTTTTGGCATTTAACTTCAGGCCATGGCTCTGGCACCAGCTATCAGTTTCCGTGAGACCCCTCTGAAGGATAACTGTGTCCAATGTACTTTCCACTATGGCTCCCAGTTTGCAGTCATCTGCAAACTTTGTCAGCCATAGTCCTCGTAATGGCCTGTACTTCTGAGAAGTAGATGCCGAACAACAGGGGGCCAAGGACTGAGCCCTGTGGGACACCACTTGTGACCGGCTTGGAGTCTGACATGGCGCCAGCTACTCTAACCCTGTGGGTTCTGTCCTTTAGCCAGTTTGCAACCCATCTTGTGACATATGGGTTTACATTTAAGCTGGTAAGTTTCTCTATAATACCCGAGTGGGGTATTGTGTCGAAAGCTTTTGCAAGGTCAAGGTAGGCTGTATGGACTGCCTTTCCCTCATCAATGGCCTTGGTGACTGTTTCGAAGAAGTCGACCAAGTTCAAAAGGCATGATCTGCCCGTGACAAAGCCAAACTGGGTCGGGTCCAATGTCTGCAAGTCCCCTATGTCTTTGTTTATGAGTTCCATTATGATCCTCTCCATAGCTTTGCAGACCAGGCTTGTTAAGCTTATGGGGCAGTAATTACCAGGGTCCATAGAGGCACCGCCTTTGTGGAGTGGGACCACAGTTGCCGTACGCCACTCCTTGGGCACGTATCCTGTGGTAAGGCTAAGATTAAACAGCTGCCTTATGTGCAGGTTTAGTTCCTCATTGAGTTTGTGTAGCACACAGCCGAGGACACCATCCGGTCCCATTGATGCTGTGTTTTTAGCTTTAGAGAGAGCAGCTTTCACCTGCGCATTGGAGATGTCTGGGAGGCTGCACTTTGCTCTGATAGTTATCTCTCCTTTTGGGGGGGAGAGAGGGGTGAAGTTTGCATTGAACCTGTCTGCCAGTATGTTGGCAATGTCTGTGGGTTCAGTGATTTTTGTATCATTTTGGACTAATTCTGAGCATATCTGGGAGTTTCCACCCAGGTTTCTAACATAGCTGAAGAAGGCCTTATGATTGTCTTTTGAATCTATGGCAATTTTTCTCTCAAAGTTGGCCTTGGATGATTTTATGAGTGCTCGTATTTTTTTACTAATAATGATCAAAGGTGTCTTCTCTTTTATGGATTTTACTCTATCATGTAACAGCTTTCTTCTCCTATTGTAAAGTTTGTTTATGGCTGGGGTCCACCAGACTGGACGATTGCCCTTGGTGGAGAGAGTCTTGGTTTTATTAGGGATTGCCTGATCCATGCAGTCCTGGAGGTGTTCGTAGAAGGCATTTGTAAGGGCTTCCGCAGCTTGGGTTGTGGTTTCCACTGGCTCGGGGGGCCTTGAAGGATACCACACCAGTCTTGAGTAGTGTGAAGTTTGCTTTAGAGAAGTTCTTCACTGTGGTCTTTTTTGGGGTGGGGGCGGGATGTGGATATCCAGTGAGATTATCAGCGCAGCGTTCCTCATTTTATGCATGCAAGGTTGACAGCAACATATTCTGAAATATAACATGCTGCTATAGGGTTGCCACCTTTTCAAATGCCCAAAGTGGGACATTTTTGGTACAAACATTAGATTTTGCAGGGCGAAAAATACCCACGACCAGTACCAAGGACAGAACTTCACTTTTTTGCCTAAATAAAAGCTTATTCTTGTAGCATTTTAGTTGCTTATTCTGTTTCTTATAACATTTAGGTGTTTCAGATACAGAATATCTGTTTAATGCAACTATTACAGAAAATAAAAGAAATAATTTTGTCCTTAAATCTCAGGACATTTGCCATTTTTTTCAATTTGTTTGCAGGACACAACTGCCCAAAGAGGGACTGTCCCTCACAAAGTGGGACAGGTGGTAACCCTATGCTGCTAATGACGCATAACATCCTTATGTTTTGGAGAAAGTGGTAGAAAGGCCTAACCACAGCAGTGGACATTAATTCAGAGCAAAATGAGATGCATAAAGAAGAGGTTATGTAGTGTCCCGGAAACACAACGTTAACACTTTTTTTGTAACTCATTTGACGAAAGTACGGGTGGGTGATATCTGAAGACTACGTTTCCCATAATCAACAAACCCGCATTCTACGCAGAGGACACGTTGTGACTTGTGACAGACAGACCAACAGAAACTGGATTTTACAGTTTGGTTGAAGTGTCAATAAATGATGGTTGTTGGTGCGCATAAACGTCAGCACGTGGACGTATTATTGTAACACAAGTTCAAGGTTCGCTGCGCTGTCGTGGGACAGCGTGCGGCAGAGGTTGGGGTTGTGGTGGAGCACGAGCGAAACTAACAGTCGACGCGCCACGGTCTGTGTGGTAAGGCAATGGCTGGCGTGTTTGACCTAGAGATTGAAGGGTCGAGCGACGCAGAATTCGAAGAGGAAAACGGGGTGAGGACAACTGTCTAAAAAAGGGAGGAGCGAGAGGGTGGGGTTGTATTTAGATAGTGGGTGGGTACGTATGTGAAAGGCGGGACTTAAGGAATCTTAGTTATTTGATGACTTGAGGGGAAGGTGCTTGTGGTAATGTGATGCAATTTTAGATTTTTTTACCATTGAAAACATGGATTATGTCAGCTGAGGAGCTCACTGACGTCAGAGTAGCGGAAACTACTTTCACAACTTTTTCTGTAATCTCTTTTTTTTAGTGTGCTTTTTTCCTGAGGGCGCTGCTGCAGTCCCTATTTTTGTGCAGCTGCCTGTACTTGTATGACAGTCAAAATTCTTTCGTTTCTTTTTTTTTCGTAATTTTATTGCCGATTGCACATATGGCTTCAATTTTTGCAATTCTGCACCTAAACAGCCGTGGGTTTTTCTACACTTTTTTGGGGTGGGGGTTATTACACTGCTGTTAGAAACAGTTTATGGCTGTAGAGATCTGCATATGCGCCAACTTTGTAAACTGCCGAAATCACATGCCTAAGTGGTCAGGTCAGGAAAAATTAGTGAAGTTAGAACCTGGTACACACATTCTATGTTAACAAATGTATAAAAAATTAATACTAAAGATGGCATAGTGGGTGTACAGTGTAATAAAGCTATACTGACAATGTTTACAGTTATAAACGACGAAATAGCACCGTGAATTGGTGAGTGTAGCGTGTAATAGTATCATGAAATGTTATCGGTAATATTGGTTAAGTATTTGAACCCACTTTTTTTCAGAATTTTCTGAAGAGTTTGTTCCATACATAACTCCCAAGTGTTCAGAATTTCGTTGAATGCCCAGTTTTGTTGCTTCTTTTTGGTCTATTTCTCATAAAATTTGTGGTTTTCTGGCAAATCATTGAGGATTGACGGTACCAAGTAACGAAAGCCAGTTGAATTTTATACTACATATTCAGAAAACACAATACCTGTTATGTTGTCACGTTTTTAAGAGCACTA
Source organism: Protopterus annectens (assembly GCF_019279795.1). NCBI lineage: Eukaryota > Metazoa > Chordata > Ceratodontiformes > Protopteridae > Protopterus > Protopterus annectens. The sequence continues at coordinate 1,182,239,186 of NC_056743.1, read as the reverse complement.
TCTCAAAAATCCGGAAAATCTGTTCCGGATTTTGGTCCTTTGCCCCCCCCCCTTTATTTTTGCATGTGTCTAGAATTGTTGTATTTAAGATTACCCTAGCCCTCTTTTTGGCAGGACAGTGCAAAATGGGAATAGTGGTTAAGGGATGAATGGATGGATGGAGTCCTGATTTGGGTGTTGAGCCCTGTGGTGGGGGGTATGGATAATGGCAAAATGGCTTGACATTTTTTAGTTTAAAAAAAATCTTTTTTTTATCAAAACCTTGAAGAATAGTTGAAAAAAATCTGTCTTGATTTTCTTAAAATAGTAAAAAATTTTTCACACTGAGCATCAGGAAAGGAGTGAACCCTACTTGGCACTAAGGTTGAGAGGTATGGTTCCAGGCAGTGGCCTACTTATTAGCATAGATGACCAGATAAAGTCTGTTAAACATTTTTTATTTTTAGTAGAGATTAGTATTCTTTGTATTGATTTGTGGAAATGTCAAGTCTTGTGCTCTTTTCATTTGAATGAGTAGAAAAAAAATGCATAAAAAAAATCAAAGTATACTGTACCAGTGATTCCTTACGTTTTCAGGTTACTGTAACTGAACCTTCAGGTTTTATGAATAAGATTGCTGTATCCACGCCATTAATGCGTCAGCAGTGAAGCACATTTCTCATGTTTGTTCTGAAGCATCACCATTTTGTTGTGTTTCCATCTCTATAGTTTTTGCTTGTATAGTGTTTACATGATTTGTAATGATGAGAGATGTGAACTGTACTTCTAAAACCCCAGTGGCCGTTCCAACTCCTGCTCTCAAATACTTTAAATGTCCTAGTCTGCTGTCGGTACACATGAGTAATTGGTATTTGGTTAACTCAGTGAGGAGTCTCTGCTATTTCTTGTCGTTAACTGCAAAAGTTTTTACAGAAGATTTCATGCTGAATTTAATTTGTACTGTAGAATGAAGTGTTTCAGCTGAGTATTTCAGTGTTGCATTTTCATCTTTATTATTTGACTTAAGTACACTGGGGTCAGTGTTCATAGGTGGTACACTGTGCCGCACATGAAGGTGCAAAGAGGAGATGATTCAGAGACTCATGGGGGAGGAGGGATAGCATAGTATGCAAATGATGGCATAATGATATGGATTTGAGGTTACTAGGTGCAAAAGATGAGTGGTTCAGTAATATATAAAGCATGGAAATAATGCCACAACAATTGCCTATTGTGAACATCAGGAGTTTCCTATATACAGGACACAGGAAGATGTGTGACAGCAGCAGCTGTAGCAGAAGTGTGCAAGTGACCACTGTAGGAGCCAATGTTGTGCCTGCAACGTGGCACATTTTTAAGCAGTTTTATTAAATTATCACTTAAAACCTAGGCAATCATATATATGTCCATAGGTAGGTACTAGGCTGTCTGCCCGTAACTGAGCCTCTGTCAAGCAGAGCCAATGAAGTGATCCCAGTGGTGTATTTTCTGTTACCCATCCACTCGTCAAGGCTTCTCTTGAAGAGTGTTAGTGAGGGGCTCTGCCTAATGTAGTTAGGAATTTTGTTCTAAAGCATGGGGAGTCTCTGTGACAGCAATCTATCCCTCCAGCATGTTCTATTTATTGTTGTGGGAGGTTTAGCTCACTAGAGCTCGTGGCTCGCAGTGACTTAGATCTCTTTAGGTGGAGCATGTCCATCAATTCTGAGTTGGACATGGCTTTGTAAGTCAGGCAGAGATCACCTCTGAGTAAGCGATATGCCGCTGAGTACAGATGGAGTTTTTTCAGTCGGGCTGCATAGGCCATATGTTTGATGCCAGTAATCCTCTTGGTGAGGTGCTTTTGTGGTCTTTCCAGCTGTTGGAAGTGTCTTGTGAGGTACATCCCAAATGGGGCATTGTCCTCTATGATGGGTCTGATGAGTGACTAGTAGAGGAGCACTATAACCTCTTTATTTCTAGATGCGAACCCCTTAGTAATTAGATGGGTCGCACAGAAGGATTTCCTAACTACTTTGGCAATATGATTGTCAAAGGGGAGATTACTATCTACCTGGGTTCCCAGATCTCTTATTACCTTTTCTGTATTAAGGGGGCTGCCGCCTATGTGGTAATTCATGGGTGTTTTGTTTTTCCCAAACGGGGTGACTATGCAGTTTTTGGCATTTAGCTTGAGGCCATGACTTTGACACCAGGTGTCTCTCAGTAAGGCCTTTTTAAAGGATGTCCGTGTCAGCTGGAGAGTCAGTTATGGCTCCAAGTTTGCAGTCATCGGCGAACTTGGTTAGCCATAGTCCTCCTGTGTTTGCCTGTACTTCTGAGAAATATATGCTGAACAGTAGGGGTCCTACAACCGAGCCTTGCGGGACACCACTTGTAACTGGTTTAGAGTCGGACCTGGAGCCCGCTATTCTTACCATGTGAGTTCTGTCTGTAAGCCAGATGGCAACCCATCTTATGACGTAGGGGTTTATGTTCAGGCTGGTGAGTTTTTCTATAATACCCGAGTGAGGAATGGTGTCAAACACCTTGGTGAGATCAAGGTAGGCTGTGTGAACCACCTTTCCCTCGTCTGTGGCCTTGGTGACTGTCTCGAAGAAGTCAACCAGGTTTAGTAGGCATGATCTGCCCTTAACAAAGCCGAACTGGGTTGGGTTAAGTGTTTGGAGGTTCCCAATGTCTTTGTTAATGAGTTCCATGATGATGCACTCCATAGCCTTGCAGACCAGGCTAGTCAAGCTTATGGGGCGATAGTTACCAGGGTCAGTTGTGGCCCCTCCTTTGTGGAGCGGAATAACCATTGCTGTGCGCATTCTATGGGCAAGTAGTCTGTGGAGAGGCTGAACAGCGTGTTTAGGTGGGGGGTTAGTTCGTTCTGTAGTTCATGCAAGACGCAGCCTGGGACACCATCTGGCCCCATTGATGCTGTGTTTTTGGCTTTTGAAAGGGCTGTTTTCACCTGTGCTTCTGTGATTTCTGGGACACTACACATTTCCAGTATTGTTGTGGGCCCTTTTGAAGGGGAGAGGGAGGTGAAGTTTGCACTGGATCTGTCTGCCAGGATATTGGCAGTATCAGTAGGTTCAGTATATTTTGTGCTATTTTGCACTAACTCGGAGCATATCTGCAAGTTGCCACGATTCTTGACATAGCTAAAGAAGGCTTTGTGGTTATCTTTCGAATCCTTGGCTATTTTTCTTTTGAAGTTAGCCTTGGATGATTTTATGAGGGACCTTAGTTTCTTACTGATACTGATCAGGGATGTCTTTCCTTTATGGGATTGTTTTTTTTCTGAACTAGTTTCCTCCTTCTGTTGTATAACATGTTTATGGCAGGGGTCCACCAGACTGATTTCCTTCTCTTAGGGGAGTGAGTCTTGGTCTTGCTAGGGATGGCAAGATCCATGCATCCTTGTAGGTGCTCATAGAGTGCAATTGTAAAGGATTCTGCATCTTGGGCAGTGTTATCCTTTAGCGTGGGGGCTGTGAAACTTACCACCTCTGCCTTAGGTAAGGTGAAGTTTGCTTTAGAAAAGTTTTTCACTGTGGTTTCCTTGGTTGGGCGTGGTGGTGGGGTGTGGACATCCAGGGTGATTAGATTATGGTGTGATTTAACCAGTGACGGGTTGACCTCCGGTACGGAACACCTGTCGCCCATGTAGGTGATGACCAGGTTCAATATGTTGTGTTTTCTGGTAGGGGAGTTTACCAGCTGATCCAGGGTATTTGAGCTGATAAATTCCAGGAAGCACTAAGCGTGGGAGTTTGTACTCGAGTACTTTTCCCAGTTAATGGTAGGGTAATTGAAATCGCCCAATTTCAGGGTGTTCGGTAGGACCTTTATGTGTTCCAGTTTTATTATTTATATTCATATTGACAGCAAAGAAAAAAAATTACATTTGCATACATTACAGATCACATACCTTTTCTTTTTTTTTTGTAAATATCATCAGTCCAGCATTACATAGATTGCTGAATTCCTTCCTGTAAACCTCTCTTTCTCCTGAACATTATTCTGCATGTATTGTTCCCATAGTTTCCATTTATTTCTATGTAATTTGCTCCTTCCCTTTTCTAAAGATCTATTTTCCAGTTCTTTTATCTCTTTTTTTTGTAATATTTACCACTTCAAATATAGTTGGTTTAGACTTTGATTTCTGTTTACTAGATTTTTTTTTTTTTTGGCAGCCAACAGAATTAAACTTAAGGCCTTACTATGTTTAGGCAATTCATATTCTGTGTACCAGTTTAAAAATAATTTTCCTAGTTAGTCATTTTCTCAACAAATATTTATGACAGGGTACTGTGTAGGGAATTTTTTAAATCTGCCAACTCATTACACACCCGAAGCATACGTTCCCATTTACCTCCTTTATCCCCTTCACACTTCCAGCATTTGTTGTCTACCTGTGGAAAAAATGTTCAAGTCTGCTTGGGATATACAATATCTATGCAAACACTTAGAAGAAAATCCTAAATCTTCTGGACTTTATTGCATATTTGGGAGCTGTACATATGAATCCCACCACCTTGTTCTTTTAATCACTTTTGAAGTTTCTCTTACCAATCTTTTTTAATCTTCTCTCAATAGGGCTGGGTGATAAATCGATTTTATCAATTAATTCGAATATTTGGTTTAGGGCAATGTGTAAAATGGAAATCGTGATTCACGTTTATTTTAGCCTAGGTAGTTACCACAGAACCCACAATGTTACCAAATGTTTTTATGTGCATTTTTTTAAAACTTTGTGAGCTCCATAAAATTACAGCATCCCAGACCGCTCTGTGCCAAGTTATCCCACCCCTTTGGAGGCCAGCAGACAGTAGCAAGATGGCGACACGTGTCAACAAGTTGGGAGCACGTTACAAAAACTAGCAGCACCTCTTCTGTCATTTGTAAGTGGTTTAGTTATGCTAAGTCCTATATCAAACAAACCACTGTCTGCTGTAAAGTTTGTTTCAAGTCTGTAGCTACTAAAGGTGGCAACACAGCAAATTTGTTTCAGCATCTATGACAGAGACATGCAACTGAATGGGAGGAGAGTATTGCCCTGTGAAATGCACAATCTAGCAGCAGCCTCCAAAAGCCTGCTAAAAAACAGGTAACAGTAGCAGGGTCGTTTTTACATGGCATACCATACAATAGGAGCGGACCCCGATGGAGAGAAATTGCAGATGTGGTGACACTTCATATTGCCAAAGATATGGTGCCCATTTATACAGTGGAAAAAGACTGGTTCATCCAGATGCTAAAAACAGTCGACCCCAGATATGAGTTACCAAGCTGAAAATATTCTATTAAAGTAGCCCTACTCCATCTGTACAGCAGTACACATGAAAGAACCGCAAAGCTGCTGGAGAATGTGCTGTTACTCAACTACATCAAACCTATGGTCCAGCCAAGTCATGCAACTGTACATGAGTTTGACAGTCCATTGTGTTCAACGATTGGACTCTGCAAAGTCTTTGCCTCCAGACATCCTACTTCCCTGGTGACCATACCAGTGAAATAATCGCCCAGGGGCTGAAAGATTCATTGGCCATGAAGACGGTAACGTGTGTCTGACTATGGACAGTGGCACTTAACATGATCTTAGAGTGAACAAGTGAACACATCTGCAGTGCTTCAGACACAAACTGCATAACGCCATAGTTGAGTGGTAGGTGAGTGTCTGTCAATGCATTGTTTAATAGGTTCAAAGGTAGGTACTAGGCTATCGGCCCTAGGGCCTATATAAGCCTAGCCAAAAAGGTACCATGGCTTTCGCCACCCAAGAAAATTATTTTCCTGTGCCCCTGTCGAGCAGAGCCACAGAGGTGATCCCCGGGGTGATTTCCTATTTCCCATCCAATCATCAAGATTTTTCTTGAGTGCTAATGAGGAGCTTTGTTTGATATAGATAGGTAGTTTGTTCTAGAGTATGGGAAGTCTCTGGGACAGGAATCTATCCCTCCAGCATGTTCTGTTTACTGTGGTGACAAGGTAGTGGAGCATGTCCAACAGCTCTGGGTTTGACATAGCTTTGTATGTTAGGCAGAGATCGCCTCTGAGTAGGCGATATGCGACGGAGTAAAGCTGGAGTTTTTTGAGACAGTCTGCATAGGTCATCTGTTTGAGGCCAGTAATTCTCTTTGTGAGGTATTTCTGCAGCCTTTCTAGTTGTTGTAGATGTCTTGTGAGGTACATACCAAAAGGGGCGTTGTACTCTATAATGGGTCTAATGAGTGACGAGTAGAGGGAATACCTCTTGGATGAGACATTTTTTGTGACTAGGTGTGCCACGTAGAAGAATTTCCTGACTACATGCTGTCCCCTGACACGGATCCACTTTAGTGGTGGAAGCACCATGAAGGGACTTCCCAAGGCTCAGTAATTTGTCCAATAAATGTATCGCTATCCGTGCTACAAGTGCCCCATCAGAAGGGGTCGTTTGTTTGGGGAGTGGCATTGTAACATGCCACAGGACACGCCTAAAGCCAGAGGCAGTTGACAGGCTTGTGTTCCTTGCAAAAAAGGACTTTGGAGTTACAGTTCATTAATCCTCATAGAGAAGTAAATTCATCCTTTGCTTTGAGCAACATATCTGTGCTCAGGGACACAAGGGCAGTAGGAGGATTTGTAAGAGTTCAAACATTTTGTCATATTAACTTATGGACTATATGTAGATGAAAAAAAATTTCACCACCAAATAACAGTGATTTGGGTGAAAACCCACAGGATTGGACCTAAGAAAACATGTTAAATGCAAGTGATGTGGCCCGAATGACATGGGCACACACAAGTAACACTATGACTAGTGTGAGGGGCATACCTCAATCCAGAGGCAGTAGACAATGTCTTGAAAGAAAAAAAATAACCTTTAAAAGTCATTAAAACATCTCATGTTTCATCTAGTTTGCACTTTGCAAATGTTTTGTTTGGAAAAGTTTTTCTAGAAGGTATACAACACACACACACACACACACACACACACACACACGTCACTTCACTGCAGCTGTGAGTCACAGAAAGAAGTATGTCTATGTTTGTGCATGTTCAACTGACAGCTGTGTGCAATATATGGTCTTCAGAGAGATTATGGATGTAGTGCTGAGTTTGCACTTAACCTATGTGAACTACGAAGAGCAATGAGCATCACTCGGGGAACAATTCCAGTTCTAACAGCACTTAAAGAAATGTTTGCACTACTTAAACTGTGTTTGTACACATTGTTAAAATAAAAACAAAACTTATTTGAATAATGTCATTGTTTTTTTTTTTGTTTGTTTTTTTTTTTGAATAAATACATTTCAGAAAAAAATTTTGAATCAGAATCGTAAATTTGGTGTAGGTTGAAAAAAATCAGATTTCATTTTTAGACCATTATCACCCAGCTCTACGTCTGAATGATTCTTTTAGTTATTATCGTGCACTATTTTATATGCTCTACTAATTATCCCCTTTTTAGCAGCAGCTTGTGTTCTAGATTCAAGTAAAAACTCTATCAGAGCAAGTCTTTCACTTAAAGTTCCCTGTCCATTTCTGTTTACCTATTCTTTGAAATCAATCCCTGGTAGGGAAGACCTGTATTTCAAATGCCTCCTTGGCCTCATCGCATTCTGTTGCCTTTTCCTGTCTAGTTGTTTGCTCCCAATATCTTGATTCCTTTGCCTTTTCTCTCCAGTAAATTCCAGCTCCCTCTTGCCTATTTTCTGTACTCCTACTTGTAAGTCATCCCTATTGACAACATTTTGTTTCTCCAGTTTCATGTTGGCTTAGTTCTTAGTATACTTTGTGCTACTTTATGAATATAATGTTATGTATGGTTATTCTCCTTTAGGAAGTTTGCACTGTAACTTCCAATGAGCGGAGCCCAAGTCTTTTGACAGCATCAAATTATGTCCTCACATTTCAAACAGATGTTCATATTTCTGGAACTATAATGGTTATGAAAGAAGTATAAATGGCAAACTACAGTGCACACTGTTTTTATGGTGGTAGTTTTCTTTAGGTTCTAAGTCTTAAACCAATTTTTATAAGTCACAGTAAATACAGTAACTATTACATTTGTAATCATTTGTAAACAAATTACAGTATCTCAGCAGCCACTCAAGTTACACACACTGTCCGCAACATTTTATTCATCTAGCTGAGAGATCTCATATGAGGCTAAGGAGTTCTGTCTGTGTTACTTGGTTGTTGAGATAATTGGAAAATATGAAAATTATATAGATTAATATCGTAAAACAATATCTATTTTAACTGCACTAGATAGAGGTCAAATATTAATGCAGTTTGCCATTATGTAAGCTTTAAGATGAAATCTTTTAAAACCTTGTACATAGCCTGGTTTTGGAATTATTGATGCAAATATAAACAAGCAGTATTTGACACCTGGTGGCATTGTTAGCAGTTGACTGCAGATGCACCTGGAGGTGTCACTTGGATGTAATGAGTTAAGGATATGCATCCAAATTTACACTGTCTCTATTTTTTGAACTCCGCATGCTTCATCATCATAAACTCTTTCCATTCTGAAATTATAACCTAATGCTTGTGTTACATGTATGAGCCTTTACTATGTAGCTCTAAAATATCCCTTCAAGTTAGGTAATTCTGCACTACCTGTTTTGTTGGAAGGATCAACTTATTCTACTTAGCCCTTGCACTCTTTCCCTCCAAGATTAATTCCTTCAACTATTTATTAGTTATTGTCCATAACTTTTCTGGTTGATAAATATATATATATAGATATATATAAAATGCCTGATCCATACATAAAATATAGTGACTAAAATATTTTCACTGTTTGTACCTTACTGTCCATATCCATAAACAAGAGCTTTCAGTTTATTAGTTTTTGTATTATTCTTTGTTTAGTTTCTTCCCCTGTATCATTAGCTGCCATAACAGAAGCCCTCTAAATCCAGATTAAATACTTTATCTTATGTCCCCATGGGTATTGCTTAACCGGTCTGTGTGTGAGTACATAATTTATGGCTGTAGCCTGTGTTTTATCTTAATTTATTCTATACGCCGACAAGACTTAAAACTGTTTCAGAATGCTCCACAACACTGAGATGGCTTTTTCTGGATAAATCAAGTACAAAGTAACATCATCTGCAAATAAAGCCAACTTTTTTATTGATTTATTATAAGGCTAAGCTTAGCATAAGCTGAAGATAGCCATAAGGGATTTTTTTCAGTTATGTTTGCAGTCTTAAGGGCAACTTCCAACAATGTGCATAATGAGTTGTAGACTGCACCACATATACTCAGCTGGAAGATATAGCAAAGCTGTTATCTAACAAATTCATCTCAAATTTCACCTTCCCATCACCCTCAGTTCTCCTCGGGGGAAAAATACCGTCCACCACTCTATGGCCAGTTATCACCAAAGAACAGGTTGCCACTGCGCTCTCTAAAACTAAAAACACAACTTCATTGGGGCCCTGACGATGTACCAGTTTGCCTCTTAAGCAGCTTAAATAAGGACTTGTCAAGCTCATTAAGATCTCTATTTAACTACAATCTTCACAGGGCTTTGTCCTGATAGAGTGGAGGACAGCAGCAATCATCCCTCTTCATAAAAGGGGACCATCTACTGACCTGGGAAATTACAAACCCAAAAGTTTAACTTATTCTGTAAGGCCATGGAAATAATAATGCATGGATCTTATAAATAAAGAAATATCCGAACACGGGACCTGACCCAAATTCAACTTTTTCAATGGCAGGTTGTGCATACTGAATATGGTGGATTTCTTTGTGAAAGTCACTTAAGGGCAAGGATGAGGGTAAAACAATACATACCACCTACCTCGATGTGGCCATGACATTTAACACAATTCCCCACTCAGGTAATATAAATAAAATTTTAGCTCAGAAACTGGACACATGGTTAAAGTGGGTGAATCCAGATCCAGCAAGGGGCCAACTAGTGCTGTGCCACAGTGCTTAGTGCTGGGACCACTCCTGTTCGGAATATACTTCTGAAGTCAAGGCTAATATGGAAGGTCTTTGGATGTCAAAGTTTACAGACCACTGAAAGTGGGGGAGCAATCATTGAATCCCCTCATGATGTAGATGTCCTTCAGGAGGGTCTAGCTCAGATAAATGATTGGTACCAGGACCATGACCTAAAACTAAATGTGAAAAAATGCATTATTGTACCCTTTGGGAAGTCAAATAATGCCTGTATATTACAATATTAATAGCTCATTCCTAACAGTAGGTACCCAAATTTAGATATATAAGTAGTAGCCTGAACTTGGTGAGGAAGTCCTTTTGTGTGGCACAGCTTACATGTAAAGGTGTGGCATCCAGATCTAAGGAAGTTATAGTCCTGCTCTACTTGGTCATCTTTAGACCAGTAATTGAGTATAATGTGCCATTTGGCATGTACTGACTAGGCACTTACAGCAGCTGGCGTGACCTCATAGGTTCCTTACAAAGAAAATGCAGGGTGCAAACAACCTGTCGTATGAGGATTTACTAAAAGCCCTTTCCCCTTACTCTGTCTTCTACCGACTGTTAAGGGATGACCTATGCCTGACCTACAAGATACTCCTCAATCTACACATCTGCAAGTCAAACAGCACAAGGGTCACCAGATCTAAGAATCTAAACTTAGCCAGCAACTCAAACAAAACTTGCTGGAGAGAAAGATATGTGTCTTGGAGATTGACCCTTTGAAACAGGCCTCCTATTCCCATTAAGCAGAGCCCTTCCCTGCCCCTCATCAAATGCAGCTTGGATCAATGGATAGGGATTCACAATTTCACACATGGGGCACTGCCTATGTCCCTTATGGACAGGGGCAAGGGCAAACTGTAAGATACTCAAGCCATAGGTACAAATCCATGCCATCCTCTTTGTTCCTAGGGGCCATGTTGTATGTGCAATTGGGTTATATTGCCAAGGCTTGTAATGGCTGTTAAGCTGTTAGTCTGGTAATCTTCTATGAACCTTACCAATTATATCCTTGTTTTTCTGAGTCCTTTATTTTCTTTGCCAGTGGCTCCAATTTATGAAGCAAATACCAAAGTGGAAAGAGGCAGCCTTGTCCCTCTTTTCAAATCCAACGTGTCCACCCACTTTAATTCTTACCTGTGATCCTTCATATATTCTCCTAACTAACCTCATTGTTTTATCAGGGGAATGCAAATGGTTCATTGTCCTACTCAAAAAAATCCCATGCTGTAGTGAATGCTTTTTCTGCATCGAGACCTGCAAACAATAGCAGTATTTTATTGCATTCTGATTCCCCTCTGAATCATCATTTTTCTCTTAATGTTGTCAAATGTTTGCCTCCCCGCCAGAAAACCACATTGATCAATATATATATATATATATATATATATATATATATATATATATATATATATATATATATATATATCAATTCTTGTAACTACCACTTTATAGTTGTGGTTTAAAATTGAAATGGGTCCATATGAAGCCGGGCCTGATGGGTCTTTACCATCTTTAGGAAGTACAACCCCCACAGCTTTTGTCCAAGATGTTGGTATTTCCCCAGTGCTGTCAAGTAAAGTATTCCAGATCTTTATCACATCCTTCCCTCCTGACTTCCAGGCTTTCACTGGAATGTCATGTGTTTCTTGAGGCTTTCCTTAAGATTAATTTATACATCAGTTTTATCCCTTTACTCCTATCTCTGATGTTAACTGTTGAGGTTCCTATACCTCTAATATTGGCATATTTAAGTCTTCCATAAATATTTCTATTTGTGCTCTTTCTTTATTTCCACATTTCTCTGCTTTATGCAAATTTTCATAAAATTTCCAAAATCTCTATAATACCTCTACAGGATCACCATGTTTTGTTATTATGAATAGCTGTGCTAAATGTTTTTTATGCTTTGGCAGTATTATCAAAATAGCTGTTTACCACCAATCTTTATAAACTCAAGCATATTATCCAGATACTCTTATTTTCTCCTTGGCACTCATCAATTGTGCCTTTTTTTTGTGCTGTGAGATTCCCCTTATTCTGTAATACTTTAACCTTTGTCAGCCCCTATAAACAATTCTTGTTACTTCTTAACCATCTCTCTCTTTTTTTTATTTCTGACCAGTTCTTAAACTCCCAATTTCATTTTATCCCACTTATTAGCAATAACTTCTGAATATGTTTTTTATCTTTCCATAATAATTCTCAAATTATTTCCTCATACCTTTCCTTGAATTCTTTTCTTTAACAGGTAGGGGGGAAAGCACAAGTGTCTCATTTTAGTTCATTACCTTGCATTTTTTGTTTTATTGGTGCATGATCTGAAATAGCTATTGGATGTGTGTTGAAGCTTTCAATTAAATACACATATTCCCTGTGAAATATATTTTTTATCTAGTCTAGCTTCATTTTTGTACTTTGGGGAGTAGTTTGTAAATTCTTTTTTGTTTCTATTACTGAATTTCCATCTTCCATACCAAATATTTCCAAAAATGTCTTCAGAAATCTATCCTCTTTTGTTAAATTCTCTCTTCTAGGGCCCCCTGATACATCTCACTATTGAAATAAAGTTCCATTCCCCACCTGTATGTAATATTTCCTGATGAAATCTGATTATTTCTCCTTAAAATTTCTTAAGGTCCATAACAGCAGTTTTTAGTGGAATATAAATACGTGTCAGCGTAATCATCCTCTCTTGCTAGTAGTCCCTTCTTTTACTATTAAAACTCCTCTAGCAATTAGTATAATTACTCCCCTTTTCATTTTTGTCTCTGATATTCTGCAGAATATCCATCTTGAAATCCTTTTTCAAATTCGCATGCTCATTTCTTTATTGATGTGTTTTCTTCAGCATTGCTATTTGCATTCTGCTTGTCTTATTATAATTCAGTACAGTTTTTATTTTTTGTGAATATCTGTAATGCCATTTACATTCCAAATAATATGAATAGTATAGCCATTATGATAAAGAGCTATTGCCCTGGCTGTTGTATAGGGCTGATCTTTTATACAGTTGTTGGTTATCATCTCCATTTGAACCTGTGCCATATTTTAAGTCCTTTTGTTTTGATGAAAACTCGAATAAAACACAAAAATATGTACATCTTCAAAAAATGAAGTTTAACCATCCAGATAGGAACAGTTGCCCCAAAGTAACAGGTGCTCCCACAGGCATTTCCAAAACTGAAATTAAGGTTACGCATGACAAAGTGCATTCTACAACCTTGGTTCCTACTTACTTTGCTGTCTGTTCTTTTCTTATTTCTCTTCTCCCAGATGTGAAAAAACAACTCGTATGCTTTCATACACCATTAACTTTTAGCTTTAAGAAAGATTGCACTGGCTGATTGCACTGGCTATCTTTAAATTGTATACTATTCAATTAAATGCATTACTCTATTAAGGCTGCTAGGGAGGCTGCCATCTCTTATTCAGTTCCCACAATTTCAAACATAATGCTTCACTGAACTGCTTGCCATTGTACCTTTAAATTTTGCATTTCTGCTAGCAAAGAATACTCAGAACTTTCAAGATTAATTGCACATGCAGATTATCGCCATGTAAAAGTAGTCCGCAATGAATGTTTGTGGATTTCACATAGAATGTAAAGCTGCCTTAGCAACATACTTCTAGACTCCCACTGAAAAGTTGCTAATGGGGGCCAAGCTAATTTCTTTTCGGGTGTCAGAAGTTTGGCATTTTTGTGTCTTCTTTACTTTGTTTTATTTTTCAAGCTTACTTGCTCACAAGAAACACTGTTTTTTAGCTTAAGTCAAGAGATTCATTCTTGTAAAAGTAAGATAATATTTTAATTGTGTTTACCAGGCTGTTGAGTGGTAATTCATCAGTGGAACAAATCAGAAATTCCCTAAGACTCCAAGAGCAGAAGAGCAGAATAAGTTATTTCTTACATTGAACTGCACTTCTTTAACGCTTATAATTGTGCTATGCAGCTAATCTACTACATTTTGCACTGTTGTAAAGCTTTTTTTGCTGTTTCACTACATTTGTGTATTGTTTTATACTGTTTTTAACTGTATTTTTCATTGCTAGTGTTTCATTACTGTAATTGCATTTTTACTGAATTAGTTAACTGAAAACTGCTTTTTCATACTGAGAGTTGTATTTTGTGACTGAATTAGTTAACTGAAAACTGCTTTTTCATACTGAGAGTTGTATTTTGTGTTTGTGAGTGCTCTATCTGCTTTTCTGTGCATTTTTTGTGAGATTTCTGTGTTCTAGTCAGGTAGCATAGTCTGGATAGAGGCCTGCTGTTTGTTCTGATTTCCTGCCAAGGAGGACTGCATCATATAACTGATTTGTTTGCAGTTAAAAGCATTCTCTAGAGTCTCAGTGCTCCTTTATCTGTTTAAATTTTTCATTTAGTGGCTGACTGCTTTTTTTTCTGCTGTGATCAACATTTCTGTAGTGTTTTCTGCCTAATAGTGTAGCCAGTAGCTGTAATAGTTTCCCACCACCTCTATTGGTGTCTAGTTCTTATACCTGGTGGCTTTGCAGTTGCCCACCCCTACTGTAAATTTGATCTGGGACACTTCTCCCAGTCTAGTGTCATTAGCTCATTCTACCTAATAGAGAGAGAACATTTGAGAAGGCCCAACCCGCTTAGGTTCTTAACTTTGAATTATCTTCTGTTCCTGCTTTCTCCCTCTCCACTTTACATAAAAAAATCTTTGCTAGAATTTCCATGTGTTCTGTGAGTGTGCTTCTCAGCCGATAAGTATATTTTTGGGCACTTTTTAACTGTTCAGAGTTGAATAAAACAATAATTGAATTCAGTTCAGAATAAAAAAAATTCTAAGCTTGTTTCCTGCCTTTCCTGTAACTAGTCTAGCCCAGATACAGATTTTCTGTATCCAGAACTGTTTGTAAGCTTCTCAGTCCCCCAAGCCTTCTGTGTTGGAGGGAAGCCCAGCTTGTCAGTGGGAGTGGTAAGCACTAAGTAGCTGGTCTACCACAAGAGGAGTGGTTTCTGGCCCAGAAATTGTAGTTTATTGGCCGTTTGGGCAGTTTTTCCATCTCTTTCAATTTTCTGGTTTAAAAGCCTGCGTTTTGCGCTTGTTTTTCGCATTTCTGAGCAGTGCCAAAGTCTACTCCTTCAATTTTTCCCTTAGATCTGCTAGTTCTCTCCTCTCCTGCACTTTTACTAGCTTATTAGTCTAGCCTTCTTGTAACAATTATTGTAGCACACAAAAGTGCCCCCCAGGCATGTCTAAAGGACAGTTCCTTGTGCTTTATCCTATTAACCTGGTGAACTTGGGCATCCAGAGGCAATGTAGCAACTGTCTCATGTACACCAACAACTCTCTCCTCTTACCTCCCAACACTCAGGCTTGCGAGAGATGCACTTTTATATCCAAATTGGAAGCCACACACTCCGGCCAAGACCGGAATAGCTGGTCAAGAGGAGAAGGTCAACACTTGGACCACACTGCATGGAACACGCAGCCCTCCAGAACACACACCAACACTGCCTTCACATAAAAACACAAACCAAACACCTACCTTCACAGAGGCTCTCAGTACCCAAACAGCAGACATCTCCAAGGCAGAAACTCGCTCGTCCACCACTAATCACAAGACACATAACTCTCCTAAACAAGTGTGCCACTCAACCAAAACCCCCAAGGCAAAACAGCATGCCCAATACACTAGTCATAGGTGACACGATAGTAAGGCACACTGATGTCCCACTCACTAGGCTGAATAAGGAGAAATAATGGTTAGCTGCCTGTCAGGTGCCAGGATCTGCCACGTAATGCATTCACTCATGTCCCTCAACAACAGTTACAAATAGGACTCTGTCATTGTACATGTGGGTGTGAATGACCTGAGATGTACCTCCTTGGACTACATGAAAAGAGGCATGGAGGAGCTCTTGGATTATGTAGCTCAGGCAGTATGACCCTAGCCCTGAGTAGCATTCAACCATCACCCAGAATGATACAACAGTACAAGCAGAAAATGATTAATTTCAACAATTGGCTATGTTTCTGGTATCATTCTAAGGGGATCCAGTATCTGTCTGCCTGGGATGACATGATTGATGGACCCTGGATGCTTTGCCAGGGATGGCCTGCATCTGTCACCCGTGGGCTTCCGGATACTGGCCAAGGCTCTTGCCACCCCTATAGTGCGTAGTGTTCCAAAGACCAAATTACCACCATAACAGTTATAAACAAATGCAATCTGAGGGTCATGCTGCTCAACGCTAGAAGTCTAAAATGCACTTGCTCGAAGCACTCCTTAAAATGGAGAACATTGACATTTGTGGTGTAACAGAGACCTGGTTCAAGGCAGCAGAAAGCACCCCTGGACTACCAGGCTATAACTCATTCCACACCTTTCGGATCCAGAACTTGGACTGAAGCTCCAAAGATGGTGGTGGTTCCATATTCATAAAGGATGTGCACACCTCCAAACTGGTACCCCACATAAAGCATCAGAGACCTGATTCAAGGCAGCAGAAAGCACCCCTGGACTACCAGGCTATAACTCATTCCACACCTTTCGGATCCAGAACTTGGACTGAAGCTCCAAAGATGGTGGTGGTTCCATATTCATAAAGGATGTGCACACCTCCAAACTGGTACCCCACATAAAGCATCAGAGATACTTCAGGTGCCGCTAACATTGGGTAAGACAGCGATTCAGGTTGTAGCCTGCTATAGGTCCCCAACCGTGTCCCAAGACGAGCACTCCATGTTCCTAAGTACCCTGGACAATATTAGGGTCCAGCCTAACACTCTAATACTGGGCAAATTCAACTACTCCTCTATTATCTGGGAAAACTACTCGTGTACCAATACGCTTGCCCTATGTTTCCTAGAATTCATTTAATTCTAATGCCCTGGACCAACTTGTTCTTACCCCCACTAGAGGTAGCAACATCCTTGACCTGGTCATCACTAACATGGGCAACTGTTGCTCTACACCAGTAATCCACTCCTCCCTGGTTAGATCTGACCACAAACTAATCACCTTGGAAATCCACATTCACTCCACCCCCCACCCCCTGCCGCAAATGTAGCCACCATGAAAAACTTCTCCAAGGCTAACTTTGGGTTCCTAAAAACAGAGGT
Organism: Protopterus annectens; assembly: GCF_019279795.1. NCBI lineage: Eukaryota > Metazoa > Chordata > Ceratodontiformes > Protopteridae > Protopterus > Protopterus annectens. Next base: position 1,182,222,156 of record NC_056743.1, on the reverse strand, counting down.
GGCTAACTTCACGGCACCCATGCAAATGGCAAATAGTTACATGACCACCAAATCATACACCAATGCACTGTACAAACACGTACACAAATGCATGGATCTCACCATACCCAATAGAACCAAGATGCTCTCCTCCAAAAAAGGAAGACAATCTGGTGGTCCTCTGCCATAAACAAACTCTACAACAGGAGGAGGAAACTGATGTGGAATAAGTAAGGTGAAGTGCCAAGACTGGAAAACCTCCCTTATCAGCCTCAACAAAAAATTGAGATCCCTCATCAAATCCTCTAAAGCTAGCTATGAAAACAGAGTTGTAAAGACCACCACAATGTATTCTGTAGTTATGTAAAGAATCTCCACCACAATATCCAGATTTGCTCTGAGCTACTGCACAATGGTACGTCCTATACTGAGCCACCAGATATTGTCAATATACTGGTCGACAGATTCAGTGCCAGCTTTACCCCCCCCCCCCAAAGGACCAATCACAGTACCAGTAGATTGCCAGGCACCCAGTATTACTGCTGCACAGGTTAAAACAGCACTGTCCAAGGCCAAGAATACAACTTTTGTGGGACCTGAATATCTCTGGCTGCATTCTACATGAAATACAAAGTGAACTGGCACCTCACCTGTGTGCCCTGTTCAATCACAGCCTCACTGCAGGCTTTGTCCCTTCCGAATGGCACACTGCTACAGTCATCCCTTTCCACAAAGGAGGAACAACTAGAGACCCTGGGAACTATCTCCCCCTTAGCCTGACGAGTCTGATATGCAAAGCTATGGAACTTATCATCATGGACCTAATAAACAAGGATGTATGGAATCACTAAACTCTGGATCCCACACAGTTTGGTTTTGTGACAGTAGATCATGCCTGCTCAACTTGGTCGACTTCTTTGAGTCAGTCAACAGCCCTGTGGATGAAGGCATTGTGGTTTATACAGAGTTCCTATTACCTGATCGAATGTTTAGGTTAACGAATACCTAAATTTCGATTTGGTAATAGCGAAAACAAAAAAACGAGAATGAGAATGACTGATTTTAACTCTGGGGGGGGGGGGATTCCCTTGGCCATTATGTGGATTTTGGCCCTTTCCCCACTGTAGAGCAATCTCGGAGTTGGTATATTTATTTACAAGGGTGTGGGGGTCGAAGCCCCCCTTACTTCATTTTGGTTTCATATTTTTTTTTTTTGTAGCCAAGGGAATTCATTCCCTATGTTAAATCGGCTGTTCGCATCAACCCCTATATCACTAGGTGGGTTGCAAGCTGGCTCACAGATAGAACCCACAGTGTGAAAATAGCTGACTCCACGTCAGACTGCTGACCAGTCACAAGTGAGTCCCACAGGGTTCGGTCCTTGTTCCACTCCTGTTTGGTATCTACTTCTGTGAAGTCCAGGCCAGCACGAAGGAATTCTGGCTGACAATGTTTACAGACTATTGCAAGTTGGGATCCATTATGAACTCCCCAAGTGATGTTGACATCCTACAGAAAGGCCTCACTGAAACCAACAACTGGTGTCAGAACCATGTCCCTTAAGCTCAATGCCAAAAAATGTGTCGCCGTCCCCTTTGGGAAAAACCCGGTTCCATGACATACCACATCGATGGTAGTCCACTGAACACAGAAGGCGTTATTAGAGATCTGGGAACACAGGTTGGCAGCACCCTCTCTTTTGACCACCAGAAAGTCCTTCTATGTGGCACATCTCATTACTAAGGGTTTTGCATCCAGGAAGAAAGGGTTTTGCATCCAGGAAGAAAGAGGTAATTGTCTCCCTCTACTCTTCCCTCATTAGGCCAGTCATCGTGTACAATGCCCCATTTGGCATGTACCTCACTAGACACCTGCAACAACTGGAGAGGCCACAAAAGTACCTCACAAAGTGGATCCTAGGCCTTAAACACTTGTCCTATATGGACAGACTCAAAAAAAAAAAAACTCCCAACTGTTCTCTGTCTCATATCGCCTACTTAGAGGCGATCTCTGCTTGACTTACAAAGTCTGACCCAGCTCTGTTAGACGTACTACATCTATAAAGAAATCCCAATCCCTGCACACCACACACTCCAGAGACCTCAACCTCATTACCACAATCAACCGAACATACTGGAGGGACAGGTTCGTAACCCAGAGACTGCCCATGCTGTGGAATAGACTTCCTATACATGTCAAATAGAGCACCTCACTGTTCCTCTTCAAGTGGAATCTTGATGAGTGGATGGGAAATAGAAAATTCACCCCGAGGATCACTCCAGTGGCTGTGCTCGACAGAGGCACTGGGAACTAAGGTTGGGTGGCATGATGCCAGGGTAATCCTATGGGTTAGGCTTGTAAAGGCTCCAGGACCATTAGCCTAGCACACACCTTAGCATACACCTATGAACCTATTGTACATATATAACCAGTGCATTTTTGTACCCCACTCTCACGCAGCAGCCCAAGATCAAAGCTTATTAACATTAGACTGACTTTTGTCTAGTCTTTCTTCTCTTGTTATACTGTAAAGCCATTCTTGAATATTTTTAACATACACTATAATCGCTGAAATTACTCTTCCCAACATTTAAAATTCTTCTGTCTACACATTACACATAATTGTTTTACTGTGTATACTAAGCAAGTTTATATCGTGAAATGTCTTGTACAAATTCTAGCAAAAACAACACTTTTTACTTGGTTACTTTTTTCTCTTTTAGTGTTCTAAATGTTAATGACATGAAGTGAGGTATCTGCTTTACAGTCCGCCCACAAGTTTAACAAAGTCAACAAAAGTCCAGTCTTTCTCTGCCACTTTTTTATGAGAAAGCCATGTTTTACAAATGTGATTGAATGCTTTGTAGTCTCCCATTTATTCAGTATTTTTGGTGTTGCTTTTCTTCGTGTTCACTTCCATCTCTTAATACCAGACTCTGGTTCAAGTCCAAGTGAAAGTAATTCTCGTTCTTCTAGTCAACACGTGTATTTTTTTTTCTGGCTGAAGCACTTTCCTTTGAAACAATGGAAAGGGTTTTATCTGAAATGTAGGTCTGTGAGCTTCAATGTCAGAAGATTGAGAAGCAGAGCCCTCTTCTGTTTGCTGGGTTACGTTTTTTTGAATAAACTTTATTTCTTCCTTAGTCTGGTCTGCAAAAAAATGTCTTTGACACTTCAGAAGTATTCTGAAAACAGATGGATACAGCAGCATGAATCTCACAGCTGCATCTTCACATTGCTTGATTGCTGGGATAAGTTTCTCTTCTTCCTGGTGTACAGTGAATAATCATTTTCCACCAACACCCTGCTGTTTCCAGTTGTAATACTTTTCCCTTCCACCACAGTTTTGTCAGGATCAACTATTTTTGCTGGTATGATCGCATCTTTACTAGTACAGGTCTTTGCTACTTTCTTATGGCCAGGCCAGGTTTGGAGCATACTTTAGATGTGGCCTTTTAATTAACAAATCCTGCTGTGGAATACCAGTCCAGTTGCTTGTTTGTGCTTTCATAAAATTTAATATAGTCTGCCCCTTCCAGGTTTTTTGGTACATCAGAAATTCTCTGTTTTTCTTTGCGAGCACTGTCTTCTAACTTTGTGAAACCGCTCTTCTTGAGAAGTCTTGCACCCAGACAGCCTTTTTCTTCATTTCATCTCCCATTTTTATGCTGTTTTATTAGCTCATCTGAATAGGTATTTAAATCTTCTATTTTTTTTCGGCCTTCTATTAATTGAGTTGATCTCTGTGTTTCATGTATTTTAATCACATCTGGTTTACTGAAAGCCACCTATTGTACCAAAGCGGAAGCTTGGGCTACTTCTTGCTGAACAGTTGCAGGATTCTTCTCCGCCAGTGTTTTCTCGTCACCTTTTCTGATTGATTTTCTTACAGGTTCTATGAATTTCTTCTTTGCTGGCATCCAGTGTATTTACTAACTAGTAACTGAATTTTACTCCAGGTGACAATATCACTGGTGTTAATTTCTCAGTGTATTTCTTCACACTGGAACAGTTGAAATTGCTGTTGATCATTTTGCAGCCATTTTGGAAGATGTTCCACACTGGCTGTTTATACCAGTGCAAACTTTACACAGACACTGCCTAACATAATCATCATTTGGCTGACGAGCAGATTGTGGACCTCATCTAAGTGGTAGGGTACCATACATGATCTTGTTGCCTTTATATGGAGTCAGGAAGGATACATGTACTTTTCATTCCAGTGGACACTAAGGTATGTATAACTTTAACAATTGTGGCCACAGAGACATTTCAGTGACCTACAGGGAGCATGCTAGGAATTTCAAGTCCATCAGCCTTATGTATCCTATACCAGTTCCTCAATATTATACTGCAGCATGTAGAAGAACATGTATGGTTATTAAGGACTGCAGAGAAGAGAACCACAGTTGTATAGGTTTTCTACAAAAGTTTTTGTTTCCCTGCAGTCCTGGGAGACTTTGATTGCACACACATATTGCTCTTAAGGCCCCATGAGGTCCTTGGGGTGTAAGATCACATCAGCAGGAAAAGGACTCAACTTTATCTTCCAAGTGATTTGCAGTGCATGGGATATCTGTTGTAATGTGTCTGTGTGCCACTCTGATATTTCTCATAATTCTCAAATCTGGTGCAGATCTTATATGTGTCATCGTTGTAAGCCATAACTTTCCAAACTGTACAGTAGTAGTTGGGCAGAGGGCGTACTATATATAGTCACCATGCAAACAGGTGGCAGACCACAAGTAACGGTGTTAACATTTGTGTGTTACAGGAGATTTTGTGTAATTATGTGTGTGTGTGTGTGTGTGTGTGTGTGTGTGTGTGTGTGTGTGTGTGTGTGTATATGTATGTATATGTATATGTATATATATATATATATATATATATATATATATGTTATGGATCCGTATCACATGGTCGACAGGCCATATGATCGACACTCGATTGGTCGACAGTTCATTTGGTCGACAAGCAACTATATATATCAACTCCAGGGTCACACAACATTGGGGAGGGGGGCAAATCTGCCTGTCGACCAAATGAGTGGCTATCAAATGGCTTGTTGACCATCTCAGGTAGACCCATATGTATATGTATATATATATATATATATATATATATGTGTGTGTGTGTATATGTGTGTGTGTGTGTATATATATATATATATATATATATATATATATATATATATATATATATATATATATAAAAAATTGTGGATGATGACCCCCATTTGCATTTGCAACCCACAGACTGTGATAAAGATGGCATACAGTACTGTACCTTCAGAGATGCAGAACATTGAAGGAGGGGTGTTTAGTCAACTTAAGGGATGCTTTCACTGTCTAGATGTTTTCACTTGAGACCTGCAGCCAGATATTTATGGTGAGTATCATGATGTAATAATGGAGGTGAGATAGGACTACATAACGTGGGTTCGGAGCCGATCCTCTGCTCTGACTCGGCTAGTTAGAAAGCTTAAAAACGTCTGATTGGCTCATGGCTAATAGGTATCCCATGATGCATGCTCACATTCCCCATATCTCGTTTGCCGCGTCTTCAGTTGGAAGATTGATTGGCTCATGGCTAATAGGTATCCCATGATGCATGCTCACATTCCCCATATCTCGTTTGCCGCGTCTTCAGTCGGAAGCTTCTATTGGTTGGCCATTGCTAAGTGATTTAGTTCTTTATTATTCTGATTGTTAGAAATTTTTTTAACTTCTTGTGAAGTGCTTTTCTTATTGCTGTTAGCCTTATTGTGATAACCAATTGTGTCAATTTAACTGGATTTGTGTTTTCTGCTATAAAATTTTGGGCCTGTTGGCCTTTTTTGTGTGTGTTCCCGTGAGTGTGTGCGTTTTACATAGAGATATTTGTCTGTTTCCCTTTCCTTTATACTAGGTTTGTTTAAGTTAGAGAACCTAGTAAAACTTCCCTTGGTTGTTTGTTGTGAGAAATAGGGCTAGATCTGTTTAAGTTAGAGGATCTAGTTCCTCTCTTGTTCAGTGAGTGTGTTGCTTTTTCTCTTCAGTTGCCTGTTGAGACTGCCATTATGTCTAAGGAACATAAAGAGCATCAACAGTCAGGATTTAAAAAGTTTACTAAATGCTCTGAAAAAATGTCCATCACTGATGGACATAGCGTCTGTGTGTACTGTTTAGGGGCCATACATCTTCAAGAGATTTGCCTCTTTTTTTGCCATTCCTTTAGTCCTAGAGTGCTCCAGGAGTGGAAGAATAAGTTGATTTTAAAAGGATTATTAAAACCTTCTTTCGTGGAAGACCTAGCCAGCTCGTCCTCCTCTGCTAGGTCGCATTCTTCCAGTAAAGATAAGTGCAAGACCTCCAAAAGGCCTTCTCCAGCCTCATCGTCTGTTTCTGAACCTCCTCAGAAGTTACCTAAATCGGAGATGGTCTCTGTCTCTTCGGCTCCACTGTCCTCAGAGATTCTGGACACGGACATTGCAGTGTCAGCACCTAGTGCCTCAGTGCCGATCACCAGCAGTCCTCTTCGGAGCCAGTCTACAGACATTCCACCGGCCTCCTCTACTGTAAAATCACCTATATTACAGAGAGCGAGGTCTCCAACACTGTCTTTCAGATCCTCCAGGAGCTTTTCTGCAGAAGACATCAAGAGAGTGGTGCTCAGACTCTCTAAGTCGTCGGCCTTGCCAACATTTTTATCGGCTCTGACCACTTCTGTCTCTGAGCCGACTCCTGTTACTGACCCTGTTCTTTTTCCTCCTCCAGCGCAGATTTGGCCTTTGGAACCGACTATAGTGGTGTCCTCGGCTCCAGCACCCCGAGTGGTTGTCTTGGAGCCGAGCTCTGCTCCGACACTGTTGGTGCCATCCGAAGAGTCTAGGGTCTGAAGCTCTTTGGTTGGGCCTGGGGGACACTTGGAACTGAACTTTTCGGTGACGAGTCTTCCTCTTGGTGCGTCGGCCCAAGGTGAGCTCGGACCCTACATCATTCTCGGAGCCGATTCCTTTGGAGCCATCGGCGCCTATGCTCTCCTCGGAGCTGGGGCGTCGTTCGGAGCCAGAGGAATCGGTTTTCGTGAAGATAAGCATGTTGGATAGTTCATCTGTACCACGTAGGGGTACTGATGCTATACTCCCTCAAGCGCCAACTACGGTCTCGGCATCCTCTCTCCCCCGGGATGGTAGAGACTCACAGCCTCAGGACCCCCGTCTGGATGGTCCCTGATCTTCCGAGACCTCCCCAGAAGACCCCACTGAGGAGCCCCCTCAGAAGAGATCATGTAAGAGGAAGCATGTAGACTCCCCGGATGAGTCTGTCACATCTGACACTGACCTCAATGAGTCTGAGGGGTCCCCTAAGTCGTCCTCTGAAGATGTCTCCTTTGCAGACATTTTGGAGATTTTCAGGCAGAGAGGCGGCTGGCCCACCGTTGCCCCCTCCGATGAGGAGTCAGTGTACCTGAAGGCTTTTTGGTCTCAACCCTCAGCTTCATGGGTGTCTCCTCCATTTCATGAATTGCTAGATCGCGTGAGTTAGAAGGCATGGTGGACTCCCGATGCCGTGGAACTGGTCCCCAGGAGGCCGGATAAATTTCTCTCCGCCCCTAAGGACAAAGTTTTTATCTAAGGGTTTACCTGTTGATGCCATGGTGGTGGTGGCGGCCACTAAGAAGGAGCTAGCAGAGACGACTTCTATCCATCCACCTAACAAGGAATCCCGAACGATGGATAGGTACGGGAAGCGTATCTTCTCTTCAGCGGCTTTTACACTCAAATCGCTGAACTATCTATCACAATTTACGAGACTTCAGAGAGATCTCCTAAAGGAGTTAGGAGATACTCTTCAGGGTACCTCGACCGAACCAGTCCCATCTACAGTGTTGACTCAGTTGGCTACCCTCACATCTATTGTTAACTCCTCCATGCGGCTGATCTCATATGCAGCTGATGGTGCGAGTTGGGTGGCGGGTTCAGGAGTCTCATTAAGGAGACATTCCTGGATGCGTCTATGTAACTTTGCTGAGCCTTTCAAGTCTACATTCACCAATGCTCCTGTGGATGGATTCTCTCTTTTTGGACCCAAGGTGAAAGATACCCTCACCAGGTGTGAGCAGGTGTGAGCAGGAAGGAAAGACTCTCTCTTCCATAGGAGTCCATAACGTTCCATGTATGTAGTCCATCTTGCCGAACATTATTACGAACCCACCCACCAGCCCATTTCCTGGAGGATCTGGATACAGTTTTTTTCCCTTTCTGTAGTGTTTTTTTTTTTTTTTTTTTTTGCCACAAGTGCTCCTTTTATTACAGTTTATTCTTTGGGACCATTGTTCCTTTTTCATGTCTGACTCTGGTAGACTAGTAGCAAACAAGATCTGGGGAATGTGCGCATGCATCATGGGATACCTATTCGCCACGAGCCAATCAGAAGTTTTCAGGCTTTCTAAGTGGCCGAGTTGGAGCAGAGGATCGGCTCCGAACCCACATGTAATAATGTTCGGCGAGATGGACTACATACATGGAACGTTATGGTGAGTACATAACTTCTTTTTATCTTGTATGGTTGTGTGGAAACAGCTTCAGCAGCAGGGCCAAGCATACCTGTTTGTCAGTGGATGAGGAGAAGAGTATGAAGTCAGAGGAGGAACAGGCGGTAGAAGCAGAATCCTGTGTGAGACAAAGATGGGGAGCATCATGGCACTGACAAAGGCATCATCTGAGCCACAGTTCTGGGCATAAGATCGCCAGCACAGAATTAAAATTATGCATGCATTATCAAACCCAGGTAGTGCAATACAGTGCATTGGCTGACCATACTGTGCTTCAGAAGTTACCTTACCCACTCATGTTAGGAGGTGGGCAGGGAACAGCCATCATTTGCACAGGTGGGGAGGGGGGGACATAATGACACGTGTCAGCAGTGCTGTCTTATGGGCTAGAGTTGTGGGTGGTTTCTGTCATAGTTGTGCAGACTGGTATAGGGAGTTAAGGATTGCATCTTCCAGAAGTGAGGTGGAGCCATGGTGTTGCAACATTGCTGATGTGTAACTGAGGTTGCCTGTGGTTTCAGGGTTTCATGTGTACCATGGCAGAGATAGCGTAGAACTATAGAATGAGTGTGCACACTGTGTGTGTGGGAGGTCCATATTGGGGGGAGTCGTATATAGAGCATACATGAGTATGTAGGTATGGTGCTCCATTTGCCCGTAGGAGACAGAGATGGTGTCTATCTTCAGCTGCAAGAGTATGCAGCCAATTGAGGTGCCCCAGGAATGGATCTTGAGCATTGATGGCCACATACATGAAACTGACCTCCATCAAGTGTGATGGCCTGTGTGTGTTAGAGCAGAATGCTTTGCATTCTGAGGAGTGGTCTGTCATCTGGGTTTGCCTGGCATGTGACAGGCCACCCTACATCTATATTCTTCCATGGACAGAAGGACCTGCAGAGGGAGGCCTCCATCTGCTGCATGGATGCACCAGTGGATGCCATATTAGCCATCAGTGACCTGAGCAGTACCATCTGCTCCATGCCGTTATCTGTAGGTACCGGGTGTAATCCTTTAGGCCATGCCGGTATTGTACGTTATCCTGCAGGTCACACAACACATATTAACTCTGTAATGGTGTGGGTAGCAGCTGTCTGTGTTTAGATCACTGGTTTGCACATGTGCTGATTAGTGCAAGTTCTTTTGCCAAGGTCAGGGGACAGAACTGGAATCATGGAGGTGCTGCACACCACTATACTTCTTGTCTACAGGTTGCATGCACATGTCAGAGGCAGTGCAGCACACACATGTTGTGCTGGCGGAGTACTCCTGCATTTTCTTAGTGGCGCTGACAGCTACTGGATATCTGCCAGATAGTTTACAGGGCAATAGAATTTATGTGACACAGCAGCGGTTGTAGCACTGTAGTACCCACGAGACTTTAGTTTTGTCATGTTCCTACTTGGGCTCCTTGTATGTGGGAAGATGTCTAAACATTCTTTTAGTGTTGCTGCCAGTGCTACTGTGTCATGTTCATACTACAATCAGCAGCAGCCACAGTTGATGACCTCCTGACATTAGGGCATTCTCTGCCCTTTTTGCAGGACTTTCAACAGGTAGAACCCATGAAAAATATTCTCAAATGTCCCCTCAGCTGGCATATTGTTACATGACTGAATATGTGAAATCATATGGACACTTGCATACCTTGTTGTGCGGGGCATTGTAGTTGTAGACTGGAGGTATTTTGCAGAAATGTCTTGCTGAATTAAGTCTTATCTCACACATACTGCACTGTACTATAAGGCAGCATAGTGCACGGTACTAACCTTGTGCATCTCTTCTAGATATACGTGCAGTTCCTATCAACCCAGGTCCCTCAGGCAGACCACTGCTGGTTATGATTTGTCAGCCCCATTTCCCAGACAGAGACAACTTGAACTTTTCCATAATTTTGAGTTGCTTTTTTGTTGGTAGTCCACCTCCTGTGGTGGATCTGTTCATGATAATGTGTTGTGCCTTGTTTTTTGACATTCAGTTTCCTTTCACCAAACTTGATGTGGACTTCTGTTCTGGCCACCCACAGCATTAGTGTTCTGTGCCAGTCCCTGTCACTTCTGCTGTTGGAAAGGCTTGTCCAGGTTACCTTTGACCAGATCGTGTGTATCATCTGTGTGGAGGGCCTGCAGTAACATCTTGGTTTCCTTGATGGTGAAGTTTGAGTCGTTAAGTTGTCAAGAGCCCATGAGAGAGGTTTATATGTAGCAGTCACTGTGTATGGATGTCCCACGTGCGTGTATGTTGCCTCCAGCACCACAAGGTCCCCTTTTGTGCTGTGACCACCCCCCATACATACTGCAGCTGTCCTGACACAACGTGCTCACTCCCTGTAATATACTGCTTGCCCTGTTCCCCAAAATGTGTTGTCACCCACAGCCTGGCATGACAGTGTTTACACTCACCCTTTTAAGAACTTGTTGCTACCATTCACTGTGGGTGTTCAGTACAGTGCAGAATTATATTGTCAGGTGTCTTGTCTTCTCTTAGAATGCCTTTTTCCACTGTTTCAAAATGCAGTGTCCTATTGCAGTAAGTCATTATTTCACAGTTACTTGTATAGTACAATCTGTCACAAAATGTCAACACTACTTTGTCATGCTGGCTTGGGCCTCATAGTGTCGCTGTTAAGTGAGGTATTGTATTGTTGCGGTTTGTGAATAGTTGCCATAATGCACCATGCTGTCAGCCTAGGCTGTATTAACCCTGCTTATCCCTTCCCATTCCGGGGATGTGCACTATATTTTTGTGCTTGGCATCTGTGAAGGTCATAGTGTGGCAGATGTGCACTACCAGTCATTTTATCACTCCTTGTTTTGCTATCCAGTGTCAAAGGATTTTTGAGTGTGCATCCACATATTGTGCTATGAGTGGACTTGTCTGGCCATTGCTGCTTCAGGCACTGGAAGCAGCAGGGCTCCTACATGCTGCTCAAGAGAGAGCAAGATTTTTTTGTGCTACTTCTATAGGGAATTAGATGTCTGCTTGCTGGGAGTAGATAATGGTTGTTTGTACAAGGGTGATGTCTGCACCTCAAGTTTGATAGGATAGTGAGTGAGTGCTCCTGACATCTGTTCTGGTGAGCAGTGAAGACATTGCCACATGGACTTGTAGCAGCATCACCCCATCCTGTTTAGCCAGTGGGAAGCAGAGGTTGTGGTCAGACCACCATTGTTGTACTGTAAGCATCTTTATTTTCCTGGTCTAACATTATTCTGTCTACTTTGTATTACTGTGCTTAGCTGTACTTTCATGTGTAACATATGTGCATACTACATGAATTCTCTTTTTGCTTCCTTTTCTTTATACAGGTTTAGTTGCATTGGTGTCAGGGCAGTAGCAGTGTTTAACTCTACCTGAGCAGGTTGACACCTCTGGTGCTGGGTCACAAGTGGGTGCCAGACCTGCCTGCCAACAGGGTAATGGAGGTCATTCTGCTTAAAGGCAACCTGGAGAGCTCACTGGCCGCTGTGGACATACCCAGGAAGGAAGTGGAGGCTTTTCTTTTGATAGTGGCTCAGAGGGGTCCCCAGTGGCCAATTGTGTAGGCTGGTGACTTCTTATGTGTGCCTTATGACCACAGAGTACTTCATGGTATGGCTTGTCTACTTTGTATTACTGTGCTTAGCTGTACTTTCATGTGTAACATATGTGCATACTACATGAATTCTCTTTTTGCTTCCTTTTCTTTATACAGGTTTAGTTGCATTGGTGTCAGGGCAGTAGCAGTGTTTAACTCTACCTGAGCAGGTTGACACCTCTGGTGCTGGGTCACAGGTGGGTGCCAGACCTGCCTGCCAACAGGGTAATGGAGGTCATTCTGCTAAAGGCAACCTGGAGAGCTCACTGGCCGCTGTGGACATACCCAGGAAGGAAGTGGAGGCTTTTCTTTTGATAGTGGCTCAGAGGGGTCCCCAGTGGCCAATTGTGTAGGCTGGTGACTTCTTATGTGTGCCTTATGACCACAGAGTACTTCCTGGTATGGCTGGTTGAGTCATGTTACTGATAGGCTTCTACCACTGGGCTGTCAGGTTCATGGCCTACAAAAGATATCAGCCATGAAGGTGACTGATTTCTGTGTGGTTTAGCCCGTAGGCCAGTGTGGCATCCACTGTGTAACTGCCCTGTTTCCTGTTCTGTGTTACCTCATCTTTTGTGTCACACCTACTACATTGTTTGTCGTGTGATCCTAATTACCTTGTTTTCTACCCTCTGTCAGTATGTGTCCATCCATAGGTGCCCCACTTTGGGTCAGTACAAACCTATATCTCTGCATTGCTTTTTATGTTTGTTTTGTGTCTCTGCAGCCTTTATAGTCTTCCTCTGTCTAACAACCATTCCTCCCTTTCTTCTCCAGCTAAACCTTTCTTTATTATATAAAATGAAAGTGTTTCCCACAAAAAAGTGCCCCCTCCCCAACATTCAGTTATTGCTTATGGTTGCTCTTGTGTGTTTGTGTGTTCCTCTGCTTGATACTCTCCTTTTGCCTCCTTTGATCCAATCCATTTATATGATGAATTGTATACTATGCTGGCCTTCCTTGATTTATCTGCCACTGCATATGAAGCAGCAGTGAGGTGCTTTTGTTGTATGTATTGGCAGATGAACTTATATTAGCTGAGGTACACTTTCTATAATGTTGACTACTCCGGTCATTTTGATTGCTTAAAGTCACTTGTCCCAGTAATGCTACTCTGCTAGTTTCTGTACATTATGTTCCTAGGTAGTTCCTAGGCAAAGCAGATCATTGAGGAGCCTTGTTTAGTTTCCGAGTTGTACCTGAGCATTGTCTGGTTGTAATTTTAGAATCACACAGTAGGCAAATGGAGGCTGAGGAAATCAAACCCTGGATTTCAGGAAGCAGCTATTAAACAGCTCATCACCTTCTTCTCTGTGCTAACTGCCAGAGTACTGGTGATGTTTGAGATTTGATTCATATCTAAGCTGTAAAGTCCACATCATGCTGACTGATCCTTGAAATTTAATGTTGTACAGCTGCAATATGTGTGTTTATGAATCAGAACTCATTACAGCTGAGTGACGTCTCCAGGTGTTTCTGCAGTTACCTCCTACTGCACCTCTAGGCGTCAGATATTGCCTGTTCATATCTGCATTGATAATTCCAAAACCAAGTTACATACAAGGTATTAGAATATTTTTTCTTAAAGCGCACATGATGGTAAACACAATTGTATTGATATATCACCTCTGTCAATGAGTATTTGTTAGAACAGTAAGGTGATAACTTCATTTTTTTAAAGGCTGAAGCCACACCTGCTAGGCGTTAAAGGTACACATTGAAAAGAGTTCTACTGGACGGAATGAGTTAAAGATGCCAATATCATCTAAGGGTTTTTTTTGTTTTTATTGGTAGAACTTTAATGAAGGTAGGCTTTGTATAGACAACGAGATAACAATAAGGAAGAGCATTTTAGATGTGGTCCTAAACAAGTATGAGGGTCCGAGATTGGAATCAGTGTGCTACTGGTTACTAAACAAGTATGAGGGGCCGAGATTGGAATCGGTGTGCTACTGGTTACTAAACAAGTATGAGGGGCCGAGATTGGAATCCGTGTGCTACTGGTTAATGTTGATGTTGCTTCCTTGGACAACACTGATGCATTAAGAAAAATTTAAGTATTTTCAGGATAGATTATTGGGATTGCAGAGGTGGATGATCATGGGATGCTGATTTACAGAGGGGAAGACAGTAATGTCAAAATGCATGTAATAGGTTTAATCAAGGACCTTTTATGGTTAGGAATTTAGATAGGGTGTTAAGGATGCCAAAGTAAAAATAGCAAAGTTGCTGAAAAGGTTAAGGAGAAACAAAAGATTTTTTTTGTGGGTGACTGGAACAAGGGGAGACAAGTTATGATTGTGCTGGAAGAAGGTAAGAAGGTTGGGGGGGGGGCTGAGGAACAAAATAAGCTGGTAGAAATTCTGAAGAGCTTTAGTTTTGTTATGCACAAAAGTGGAAAGTTTGCAGATTCCATGTCAGCAAGAACCTTGGTGAAAGGTGGGTTTGAGTGGACAGATGAAATAGCACAAGGTAGGTGGAAGAAGCATTGGTAGGACTAAGTGGGATAAGATCCATGGACTGGATGAACTGTTGTGTTGAAGTTAACTGTTAAGGATACTAAGATGTTCATCATTCCCACTGCTGCAATAGCCTTAAGGCTATAAGGGTTGCGTATTAACTTGGCTCCTTCCCACACTTCCAATTTGATTGTTGGTTGATCAGCCCTGTGGAGAGAGAATCAGCAGCAGAGCGGTAAATCTTAAGTATTGTCTTGCTGTCTCATGAAGAAGCCTCTCCGAACCATTATAAGAGTAGACGTTTGCACTTCATCTCCTTTTTCTGACATACAAGTCCCCTTTCGGGAGCCCTTCAAAACAAAATTATTTTTATTTACTTATTTTTTGTGTGTGTGTGTGTGTGTGTGTGTGTGTGTGTGTGTGTGTGTGTGTGTGTGTGTGTGTGTGTGTGTGTGTGTGTGTGTTTTATATATATATATATATATATATATATATGTATATGTATGTGTGTGTGTGTATATATATATATATATATATATATATATATATATATATATATATATATGTATGTGTAAACATGTACATATTACATATATAATACAAATGTGTTTGTGTGTATTAATATAGGTATTGTGTTTGTATGTAGGTGTGTGTATAATATGTGTGCATATGAAAGTGTGTGTTTTTTATTTTACTTCAGTGGTTTTAGCCCTTTACCTGGTATTTCTTTGGGACTGCTATTTTTAGCTTCATCTAGTATGGGGGTTTATTTTATAGTAGAATCTACTGCTTATGTAAACATTTTGTTTGACAGTTTTGTTTGAGGAAGTGTTCTTATTTGGGCAGGGAGCTTTGCAGGAATATTCGCACTTGTGTCCACATTGTGACATCCTGGCTGTCGTTCTCTTTCAGATTCAATTTATTTTAAATAATTGCAGAGTCTATGGGCTCCATCTTCGCCTCAGCCAATGGTGGATGACTGTGAAGTAACCACTAGTTCTGTAGACCACTGGCTTACCTCTCCGGCTTCCTGTAGTGTAGAGCTTTCAGCCACCATAAACTGGAGGTCATCCACATCCTCTTGTCCAATATGGAACTGTGAGAACTGTGTTTATTGGGGCACAGAGACTTTCAGGGAGATGCTGCAGGATATGTCCAGGGAAGAGACTTCATGATGGGGCAGACATTTCTTCTCCAAGTTAGTCACTTTAGATTCCTGTAAAGTAAAAAAAAAACAAAAAGTTAAATATTGTTCATTACAGAACTTAGTATTTATGAGAACCTATGATTTTCATAGGTTCATAGAATGTTACTAGGCTAATGGCCGTAGGGCATTTACAAGCCTAGCTAGCCGTGTAAAAAAAACAAACAAAAACAATGTACCCTAATTGACCATAGTTGATTGTTGTTGGAGTTATTCTATGATCAGCACTGACTACCCCTGTTCACGAAGGACATAGATGCCGTCCCTGGGGTGAATTTACGGTCACCCATCCAGTTGTCAAGGTTGTGATTAAATAGGGTCATTAAGGAGCTCTGCTTCATGTGAAGTGGGAGCATATTCCAGAGGAGTGACTATCTCTGGGAGATTTCTGTTCTCCAACATGTTTTTTTATAGGAAAAAAATTTGTTAGCTAGTCAGTCCTGGTACACTGAATACAGTACTGTAAAGCAGGTCAGTCAAAAGATTATTGAGGAATGCATGTCAAACGATTAATACAGAGACAAGAGCTTAGTCTCTTGCACATTCTTAAACTCAAAATTCTGTTAATAGAAGAACTTTGTCCTTGCACCCTCCTTTGGAGCACTCGTCATGTCATTTTCTGAGATTTTTTTGCCAGAATGAATGAGGACTGTTTAGGGAAACAAATGGATTTTTCCCCTGAAATGAAGAGATGTATGTTGTCTCGTACTGTGCATCCTATAATGCCAGCCAAGGGAGGGGTAAGATGATGTTGTCTCTAACAGCCTTTATTCACACATTTCAGTTCACAATGAAGCAGATACACTTTACAGTGTTTCTCAGACTAATTAGGACTTCTATCCCTAGTTATGGTCCTGCATCTATCTTGACAATTAATCCAGCAAGTAACCTCCAGAGATCATCCAGCCCTTCCCTGCAGACACAGAGAGGAAGATTTTGGATGAATTTGGCAGGAGAATTTTTTTCTTCTGCCACTTTGGCATGTAGAATTCTTAATTATCTGACCCGTAAGTGGAAGCTTATGCTTTTTTCTGTTTTGTTTTCTGTTGTTTTGACAATTTGATGAGAAGTCTACCTACTACTGTTCCCCTGAAGGTAATGTTTATTACTAGTCATTGTTTCCAACATGTCTCAATTATCTAAATGTGCTTTTAACTAATGTGTGTGAATGTGCAGTTAATTTGTTCTCATGCTTCTGCTACCATTTTGAGAATGTATGCCTGGGTATGTAACCAAAAATGATGAATGAAATAAACTTTAAAATTTGGAATTCAGATTTGAATAAGGAGGTTTTATGGGGATCATCCGCTTCTCAGGCCCCAAAACAGTCTAGTGACAGGGGAAAATAATAATTTCAGGCCCCGTCTTTTCAAATCTCCCACATCCTCTTTCATTCAGGCTCCCTCCTTTCAAATCTCCCACATGCACTTTCAAGTCCACGAAAGAGAATAAGTAATCCTTCCCTTCTCGAGCCAAACAGGGAATCAGTAAAAGATGACAGGAGGGCATCCGTCAGAAACAAGGATCTTTTCCTAATAGGGCACAGTTTATCTCTTCAGAATAACTAACTATACCAGTACTCCCAACCCAAATCTTTCAGAATCTGTCCCAGCAGCTCCCTGTTTACATTCCCCTATGAAAACAGTTTGTGACAGACCATGGGTGTTAGTTTCAAGAGGGATACAATTAGCACTCAGTGCAAAACCTCCTTTTCCTTTCTCCAAACCAAGTAGAATATTTTCCTTAGGTTCTTCAGCACTTGCTCACGCTAGGAGTCAGAACCATTGCCTTTAACTCAGAGGGGCAACGACTTGTATTCCAGAGTGATTCTGGTAACAAAAACAGTCTTTTTGGAGACCAATTTTAGGTCTTTCCTTCCTAAATCAATTTATGGAAGTTCTTTTTTTTAGATGTTGACCCTTCAGAGTCTGTTGCTTCTCATTCCCCTGGGAAAACTTATGGTAATATTGGACCTAATATACGCATTCTATTTCATTCCTAAAACAAAGGCTTCAGGAATTTCCTTAGATTTTGTTTCTGGGTCACAGTGTCAGTTTTCTGCAGTACCCTTTGAAAACACCCTCATAGTAGAAGATAACCTAGAGTGCCTATCTCCAGTTGTTTACTTGCAGAGTGAATGGCACTCGCTTTTTTTTTTCCTCATTTATATGTTTTACATATCTTTGCAGTGTCTTTTCCCAGATGTCAAGAATCCTTAATATCATACCACAGAACCTCTTGGAGCAAGAAGTCTGGACAAAACCTAAAATGATGGGAGAACAAAGGCCCATGACTAGGGTTAGGTTTTAAATATTGATTTTACGAGCTTAGAAAGTTGCTAGAATAGCAGGATTTATATTAGCATTAATTTTCAGAAGGGCATGATGCCTGAAACTCAGATTATGTCATTATTTCGTGACTTCAATGCTCAATGATTTGCCAGAAAACCACACATTTTATAAGGAACAACACAAAAATATGATATGGAAGAGTTTTTCTAGTTGGTGCCTAGCCAATAACCAGGGCCTTATCTGGGATAATGTACTATTGGTGCTCAAATATTTGTGTGGGTTACTAGCCTTAAGTAATTTGTTCTTATTTACCAAGTACATCTTGCAGGCATTTCAGTATGTCTGCCAATGGATCCTCCACTTTTTTAAATATTTATCACATATAATTGATGATGCTGCATCCATTAAAATTGGTGGATGCACCTCCCAGTGCCCCTAAGGTGACATCAACTTAAGGCTAGCTTAAATTTATTTAGACCATGGTCATAATAAAAGGCTTCGCCTTGTGTCATACAGTGAAAATGTTTTGTACTGTAACCGTGTTTACATTTACTTGTAACTCTTGAAAACATTTGGATTTGAAAGTTCTAGTTGCCCCAGCAACAACAATTTGATAGTAATTCCCGGGTTAGAAGGAACTTCTGTGACATCATCCAAGAGGCAGAGGTAGGGCGCACCAGCAAGGGTTCCGTTGTTCCTCCCCAGGAACAAGGCAATAAGAAATTAACAGCTGCCCAACTGTACTACTCTGGAGGCAGGCGTAGGATGCCTGTCCTTGCATCTGCTTATGAGGTAGGCCATCAGGCAAGACAGTCGGATCGGGGAGATCATTCCCAAAGGTAGTACTGTACCATTTTCACAACTTCCCCTGAAACCACCCTCTTACCCATCCATGGTACCACCGTGTCCGAGAAGGGTGGCTCAACATGAAGTGTGTAACCTTCTGTTAAAAAAGTGCCTTCCAGGAGGGTCCCACCAGACCAGAGAGGATCTGGATTTCCCTCAAGATTCTTGCTGGTGCCCAGGAGACTCGGGACCAAGGACTGATTCAAGAACCTGGCCATCTGAATCAACACATAAGGAAAGAGAGAATCCTTCCAGAAGGTAATTGTGCAATCCATCCTGTGTTGTTTGCAGGCTGGAGATGGGATGTGCTGTTTGGATCTTCAGGATGCTTGCTCGCACATCAAGATAGCCAAAGCATACTGGAGATTCCTTTGCTTCCAAATGTAAACCAGTCATTACTAATTCAGAGCTCAACCTCTTGGCCTCAGAACAGCCCCCTGTGTGTCTGTTAAGTTCAAGGCTCCAGTTGTGACAGTTGGGATCTTTCCTTATGTAGATGACTGGCTCATCACTGCTCTCACAGTGGGGAAATTAAACCTTGCAATTCAGTGCTTACTCAAGTTGTGTCTGTCCTTGGGAATAACTATAAATCTGACAATGTCCCAAATGGAACCATCACAGAACCTTGCATTCATTGGCTGTAATTTGGACGCTGTATGTGACAGCTGGCCATATTGCCTTTTATCTGCAAAGAACAAAGGAATTCAGAAAAGATTACCAGCTGTTTGGCTAACTTCTAACTTTTGTTTTTGAAAAGAAAACATTCACTTAGTGTCTGTATCCTATTCTGCTACTCGTCAGCAGTATGTCACTTCCTTCAAACCCAGAACACACACTATCAAGGCTCTGGCTATCTCAGTGGCTTTCCTCAGTAATTTATCTATAAGTGTCTTTTGTATCTGCAATTGTCTTTTTATCTAATAACTGAAATGTACTCTTTTCTAAATAGAGCTTTCACGTTTGCCTGTAATTCTCTTTCTTTCTTTATTTTTTTTTTTCGGAACAAAGCTCGAGATAGAGTTGATGCTCCCTCTACCCTGTTGGCCTGAATAAACAGACCACTTTTTTGTAGTCACCACCTCTGTAAAGTGGGAACCATTTCCAGGCTGCATCCAGACATTTAATCGGGACTGTGTTCTCCCTTTTCATAGCTACGTATGTGCTATTGATTCCTGTGTAGTCTTTGCAGCTTTCGTTTCCATTATTTTATTTCAGTATTTGTAAAGACATTTAAGTTGCTGCTGCATTTAGTTATTTAGTCTGTTCTTAGGATTTAGCTGGGCTTGCACTTGCGCTGCAGGACCCTGAGAGCATTTGTTAATCCTTTTTTATCTTTTCCCCTTTTTCTGACTCCCCCTTTACTAAAATACTTGTTCTCTAATTTTTGCCCACTAGATGGCAGTGTAACTGTACACGCTTTCTTTTTCCAGCACTCACTCATAGCTCACTTGTACACCTATCCCGTGACTCCTTTACCTTGCTTGTTCTGACTACTGTTTTTTTTTTTTTTTTTATTTCAAGTGCCTTAACTCCCTTACTCTAATATCCCTTTATTCACTTGCTCTCTAACCCCTGACCTCCTGTACAGCATATTTTCCTGCTAAACTGAAAAGACACTAAATAGAAAAGGAACAAATTAGTCTCGTTTTTTCCTTATTGCGTTTTGTACCTTCTATTAACCGTGCTCTGCGAGTCTATGCTATTTCCCTCCTGACTGATCCATCTCTCATGTATCCTGTTCTCTTTCTTGCTACTATTTCAGTGCAACTCTACCTTTTTTCTTTATTGAAACACTTCTGTCCCCCTTTTTTAATCTCTCTGCTTCTAATCTACACATTTAAACTTCTTTTCTTTCCTTTCCATATTTGACCATACCTTTCTCTTTTCACAGCCAGTCTGCTTTATCTGTGTTGTATAACTTGAAATGTTTGAGACTATTCTGTATTATTCCTTGTACTCTCTTCTTTATTCTGTCATGCTGAATTGTTGATTCTATTTTGCAGTCTGTTTACTTGTTATTCTTTATGTCTGTGGGATCTATTTGTTATATTATTTTAAGCCTACATACTTTGTATGCATTTACTGTGGAGTTTTTCTCCCCGTGTCTCCGCTGAAAAAGGGCTCTGTCCCAGTTAGAATAACTCTGTCAACAAATGTTAAATAAGTAATAAATATTTGAAATATTGCAAGTGCTACATTATCTCCTTGTGTAACTTTCATAAGGAATGCAGTTTGAACATATTGCCCAGGTTCAGAGCCTCATTTGGTACTTTATTCTCCAAGGTCTGTTACCTTAGTTCCCCCCCCAAAGGTCTGCCGGGGGGGGGGGTTGTCCATCCATTTCCGATGTACATGGAAGACCAGCATAAATATGTGCATTGTGTACGTACTAGAATAATAAATTTAGTTGGTCTCAGTCTGTGAATGGCCGTGGTGGTGCAGCAGTTAACGTTGTCGCCTTACAGGAAGAGGCTGTCCGGTTCGATTTTCGGCTGGAGCGCCATCTGTGCATGCATGTCCTCCCCGTGGTAAACTTTAAAGACATGCAGGTAGGTGCGTGCGTGAGTGGGTGTGCCTTCCTTTAAGGTTGGGTGCTGGGCTGGCAACTCGACACCGTAAAAATCCACTGCCAGTCATAAGCAGACTGGTGATCCACTGTGGCGTCCCCTAACTGGGAAAAGCTGAAAGACAAAGAAGAAAAGGTCTCTATCTGTGTACTGGAAACAACCCTCCCACATCTTTTCCTCCAAACTGTCCTCTCCAGAGGGATCTAAAAGTGCTGCAGAGGCCTATTATTGGCTAATTGAGTGCTCACTTGTCAGTTATTAATGAATATTATTCCTAGGTATTCCAAATTTTTCTCTTGTTTGTATTGATACCTTTACATGATCTGGAGGAGATAACTATGAGCATTTGCATTGTGGATAGGAGAGGAGCTTAAACCAGTCGGATATTGCTAAGGTGCAAATGACCGTTTTGGCGACCTGTCCTTCTGTTTTCAGTGTACTGACAAAATCTAGCTAAATACAGCTTTCTGGTGTGGACATTAGTTACCTCTTCTGACTTTTGACCAATGCTGTGAATGTGCCTGCTGGAACAAGGTCAGTATGTCTTGAATCCCATCCAGAGTGAGAAGCAACTTCTCTTGAATAAAGACCTGACTACACCTCAGACAATCTGTTTTTATTAGCTACCTGTCCTACACAACCTAGATTTTGTTAGAGGACTTTGTTAGAGGACTGGGCTCTGTTTAGACAATATCAGCTCACCTATCCTGGGGGAGATATTTATATGTATCCTTCTGCAGGATAGAAACAGAATGTTGGACCATAATCATACAGTCCGGAGGATAAGGCTGAGTTGGAGGTATATGTCTGCCATGGAGAACATTGCTGTCTAGGTCAGCATAGGCACTAAAATAGACACCAAGCATGGCAGGCATGGCTCCACCCCTGCATGCCAGTAATGAGAGGAGGAGAAGCTGGAAAATAGCTGACAAATCTGGACCAGCAATGGATATGTTTCCTGTGCTCATCTCTCACCCCATACTACCTAGAAATAAGATGTTACCAGAAGGTATATCCACTGGAAAAAGGATCCCTTAGTATTGTGATGTGGAATGCTAAGACTCCCAAACAGAACTCCTTGAAATCACAATCGCACTAAACAGGACCTAATATAAGTTTATAGCTTGTTATAGGACATATTCTGTATGTCTCCTGAAAATAATGTAAATTTTCTGTGCTGCGGTAGCGTTGTTGCCTCACAGTTAGACGTTGCCCGTTCGATTCTCAGAGCGTCTTCTGTGTGGCGACATGCGTGAATGGGCGTTCCTTCATTGAAGGTTGTGCATTAGGCCCGACAAGCCAGCACGTAAAAATCTACTGTCAATCATTAGCGGACCAGAGTTCTGCTGTGGCGACCCCTAACCAGGAAAAGCCGAAAGAGACAACATTTGATGGACTCCATTATTTTCAGAGACTGGAGTACCTACACCTCCAATACGGGATATGCCCAAAAGTTCTTCGATCCACTAGAAGACATTCTTGAACTAGTCCTTACAAATATAGCTTGTTCATGTTCTATTTCACTGGTATCCGTTTCCCTGGTTAAGTCTGATCATAAACTAATTAACTTTACCTTCCATCTCTCTAATCCCACTGAATACATCTCAGAATTCAAAGATTTCTGTCATGCTGTTCTCATTAAAGTCCACGTTGAAGTTTCAGAATTCACCCCAGATGTTGCCACGTCAGGTAACTTCACAAAATAATTAAATGCCTAATTATGTAAATATATAGAACTGTCATTCCCTACTAGATCTAAATATAATGGGAAATTCAGAAACCACCTCCACCCCTCTGCAGTGATTCACTAACATAAATTCTGCAATAAAAGAAGGAAAGAAATCCTTAATGTATACAGCAGGTCAGAAGACTCGCATATCAAGGATGGTACCAGAAAACTAACTAAAACTTGAAAAAATGCAAAAAAAAAAAAAAAAACTTGGAAAATACTATTAGGTCTACTAAAGCAGTCCATGAAACTCACAAAAAGTAAAACCAACTACTTAAATCAACAAAAAAGGCCAAGAAACAGAAAACAGTCAGCACTTTAATGACAAAGTAAGCGCTTTCGTTAGGTATGTTACCAAACATTTTCAGAAAAAATTCAAAAGTACAATGGACCATTAAATACTTTGCCTAAACAATCATGTGGTATAAGAAATAGTCACATGTTACTTTGAAAATAGATCATGTGATTCATCAGAGAAAGCAGGTCATGGTGTAAAACAAAAACAGTTTTTGTTGCTTCCTGATACAAACTATTACAAAAAAATATTACTATGAACATGAAAACTACAATTTCTCAAGTAAGGATACGTAAAAAAGGATATTAAAAACAATGAGATGAGTAAACAATAGTTAAAAAAAGTACTAGTCTTCACAAATCCCTGAACAATATTGAAATCTATGAGCTCCTGAAATGTAATGATCACAAGTGTGTCTGGAAATGCTTCATGTCAACAAACTTTTAAGTTTAAATAAACAAAGAAGCAGCTGTAGATTAAAAGTGTCCAGATAAAACACTTAAATATTCTCGTAGCAAAACTTCCGGACACCACCACGGCAAATGCAATATTACTTTTTATTCCACCATAAAAGACAAATAAAATGGTAAAGCTTAATTTTATGCTTTATGAATTTATTTTTAAGATATTTTTATTTGTATACTTTATTAATGAATTTGTATAGTGCTTATTATTGAATATAATAGTTAACCAATGGATTAGTTACGTGAAGATGAACGGATATAACATTACTAAATAACTAATGTAATATTTAGGTTTTATAATGGTACAAATTATTGTTTATATTTTATTGTCTACATTTTAATATGAAATTTGACTGTTTTTAATATAATATATGAGGATTAAGTATGTCAACAATGAAATGAAATGTAATGCGTTATATACATTGGCACTTTATAATGGTTAGTATTTCTTTAAGGCGGATTTTTGGCGCCAAGCTCTACTATTTAAATGTTTGTTTAATGAGAGTAAGCCATTTGTCTGAAGAAGGGTTTGTTACAACCCGAAAGCGCTCACATTAAGCTTTACCATTTTATTTGTCTTTTATGGTGGAATAAAAAGTAATAATATTGCATTTGCCGTGGTGGTGTCCGGAAGTTTTGCTACGAGAAACTTTTAAGATGTTCTTCGTGTTTCACTGTTGCAGTCATAACTGTAGGGTGCTCCTGCCAGCAGGTAGCCCGAGGTCGGCCAGAATTCCAAAGTCTGGGTCCGGCGTCGGCTGTATCAGCATGTACCCTGAAGTCAGAACGTAGAGGTATAAAGCTGACAGCCGATGCCATCTTCCCCAGTCTTTCTTGCCGTGCGGTGGAAAGCAGCTCGCAAGTTGTTGGTTGGCGGATTCAAGACAACGTGCTTTGATTGTCGTCGGTCCGAAGTCGTCTTCTTCTCTTCTCAAGCTAAGTACCCCGTTGGGGAAAGTTTTTTCTTGCTCCTCCGATGTCAGAAAATGTTAATAATTGTATATCGTGTGGAAAACAAATACCTCATAAAGATTTCCACTCTTACTGTCTTCCTTGCTTGGGCCCTGACAACGACGTTTCTTGCTGTCGGTTTTGTGCCAGGTTTAATTCTCGCACTATTAAGCGTAGGTACGATTGGGCCTTGAATTATTTCGGTAGATACTTTACCGGCAACCGGAATTCACAAGAAACGCAAGGACAAGGATAGGCCTCCGAGGTCCAAACAGGATACTTTGCAGCCGGAGCCAGCTTCGGGTTCGGCGGTCATCAGTGAGGTGCTTTTGCAGCCCCTGTCGTCAGCCACTTCGGAACCGATGGCCGACACGGACTCCCATGGGGAGCCAACTAGGCCCAGTATTTTAGCTGCTGCAGGACCTTCGGACGTCGCTCCTTCATATGGGTCCGGAACCACTGTGCAGCTACCGGCTTCTGAAGGGGTTTTCAGGCCTTCTCACATTACTATTACTTCAAAGGCAAAGTCAAAGACACCTGTTAAGCCAAGGATTTCTTCTCCGGCATTTTCGGATTCAGCTCCCAAGACCCAGAAGCAATTATTAAGAATGGCTGAAGATTTGCTTACCATGATTAGGGGCTCTCACCCTCCTCCTGACAAAAGGCCTAGGCAGGATATTCCTTTGGATTCCTCTGATCAGGCTTCTGTGTCTTCAGTTTCTTCCTCTGACCAGGATTATTCTTTTCCTCCCTATGAGGATTCGGATGCAGAGGACTCTATTCCCTCTGCTTCTCCCCCTGAAGATTTCTCTTTTGGGGAAACTTTACATGAGATGAGAGAGCATTTTCATTGGGAAGGTCAGGATTACTCCGCTTCCAAAAAGAGACTTGGGGAGTTTCTCCTTCTCCCTCAACACAGACCTTTGGCTATTCTTCCTGTTCTTGATATTGTGGATGATGCTTTCTCTGAAGCTAACCTGAATCCTGATTCCTTTCCTCCTGCTCCTTCTAAGCCGGATAGATTTTACAGGGTTCCTGATTCCCATCAATTTTTGTACAAGAACCCTTCTGCAGATCCTGAAACTATTTCTCAGGGTTCCAAGGCTGCTAAGGCCGCTTCATCTAAAAATCCTATTCCCTCTGAAAAGGATTCTCGTGCCTTGGACAGATGGGGCAAAAAGGTGTACACTTTTGCTACTCTTTCTATTAGAGCTTTAAATTGCCAGTTTCATATGTTTAAGTATCAGCAATTTCTTTTGTCTGTTTTAAAGCAAAAACTTTCTACCTTTCCTGCATGTGCAGAGGACAAGGAATTACAGGATGTATTGCATGCAACTGAACAAGTTAGCAAACATAGTTTACATTGTGGTTTTGATGCCTTGGAGGCTTCTTGCAGGGCCGCAGCCTCTGGTACTGTTATCAGGAGACATGCTTGGCCGAGCAGAATTTACCTGAGCAAGTTAAGGCTAAACTGTTAGATGCCCCTGTTCAGCATGATGTTTTGTTTGGGTCTAAGGCTGAGGAGGTTATTAAAAAGATGGAAGATAAAGCGAAATCTATGCAGACTGTTAAAGATTTCTTACAAGTTCAGCCTCCTAGATTTTCCAGAAATTGGCCCTCCAAAAATTGGTCCTTTCCCACATCTGACAGGCCTCAAAGGGGAAGATATAGACGCTCCAGAGGTCGGCCTCAGGCTCAGGCCTCTTGCAGGTCCAGACAATGGTCTGCTTCATCCCCTAGAAGGGGAGAAGACAGATCTCAATCCCAAAGGAAGCAGACCCAATGACTCCCTCTGTTGGGTTACAGGTCCTCCTTGCCTGGAAGCCCCTCTCAGAGGAAAACTTTCTCTTTTCTACCAAAATTGGACACACATTACCCAGGACAAATGGGTTTTAGACGTAATTTTAAGAGGTTACAAGTTCCACTTTCATACTCTTCCAAGGTCTTTCGGTTGGCCAGATCTGCCAAAACATCAATGGTCAGAGGCCTTAAATCAAGTGGACGCTTTAGTGGCCATGAGAGCTATAGAACCTGTTCCACTCTCAGAAATGGGAAAAGGCTTTTACTCAAGACTATTCCTGGTCCCAAGAAAACAAAACTCATGGAGACCTATTCTGGACCTTTCAGTATTAAACACCTATCTGGAAATTCCAAAATTCAAGATGCTTACTCTACAACAACTGCTTCCAATGCTCTCTCAGGATGCTTGGATGGTGACATTGGACTTAAAGGAAGCCTACTTACACATCCCCATCAGGCAGGAACGCAGAAAATACCTCAGATTCAAGGCAGGTTCGAGGCATTTTCAATTCTCTGTACTGCCCTTTGGCTTATCTACTGTGCCCAGAGTCTTTACCAAGTGCCTGGCTCCAGTAATAGCTTATTGCAGGCTCCAAGGGATTCAAATTTACCCCTATCTGGACGACTACCTTATTCAGGCGGACAGCAAAGACCTTCTTCTTCAACACCTGCACTTTGTTCAACGTCTTCTCCTACTTCTGGGATTTTCTGTGAACACAAAAAAGTCACATCTGATCCCCTCTCAGCAAATGATTTTTTAGGAGCTCTTCTAAACACAAGCTTGCAAAGGGCCTTCCTCACTCCAGAAAAACAACTACAGCTGGCCTCAATTTTCAAGACCTTGGCTACTTTAACTCAGCTCTCTGCAAGGAAATTCCTGCAGGCATTGGGCTACATGGCTTCTTGCATCCTGTTAATTCCAAATGCAAGGCTTCATATGAGAAAACTTCAATGGTACCTAAAGAATGTATGGTCACAGCATTACCACAGTCTGGACACAATGATTCCTCTGATTCCCTGCCTTCAAAAAGAATTCCTTTGGTGGTCCAGGGCTTGTGCTTTAAACGAAGGGAATCCCTTTCGTCTGCTTCAACCTTCTCAGATCATAACCACGGACGCTTCGGATTATGCTTGGGGAGCTCTTTTTCTAGACAATTGCCAGCAGGGCTCTTGGACAAAGAAGCACCTTCCCTGGCACATCAACCTGAAGGAAATGTTGGCAGTCCAAAATGCTCTTCTAGCCTTCCAGAATCTTTTGCAACCAGGGCCTCTTCTGATTCGTACAGACAACACCACAGTCATGTGATACATAAACAAGCAAGGGGGCTCTCATTCTTACCCCCTTTGCAGACTAGCCATGAGTTTATGGGACACAGCTCTAAATCTGAATCTGCATCTTCAAGCTCAATTCATTCCAGGAAAACAGAACCTCTTGGCAGACAGCTTAAGCAGAAACCTGTTGGATCCTCACGAATGGATGCTGGACCCCAACTTGTTCAGCAGGATCACTGCAGTTTGGGGTTGTCCTCAGATAGATCTGTTTGCATCCCATCTCAATCATCAGTTGCCTCTCTTTTGCACCAGGTCCTGCCACAAAACAGTGTGGAAAGTGGATGCCCTGTCATTCAGCTGGAGGAATCTTTCGGGTTATGCCTTCCCTCCTTCCTCTTCTGCCTCGGGTGTTACTGAAGATAAAACAGGACAAACCAAAGATTATCATTCTGATAGCTCCAAATTGGCCAAGGCAGTTTTAGTATCCAACTTTGCAACACCTCTTCTTGGAACCTCCATGGATTCTACCTCTGATCCCTTCTCTTCTGTCCCAGCATCAGGGTCAGATGCTACACTCTCAAATCAAGACTCTATGCCTGGCAGCTTGGCTCTACAAGGGCCTTTGATTCCTTCTTCTCTTCCCAAACAAGTTTTGGATGTTCTTTTAGAAGCTAGGCGGCCTAGCACTAGAAAATCTTATGCTTCTAAATGGAAAAGATTTTGTATTTGGATGCAGGATCGAGGTTCAGATCCTCTTTTGCCTGATATTTCTTCCATTTTACTTTACCTCTCAGACCTTTTGCTTAAAGGCCTCTCTTTTTCCTCCATCAAAATACATGCTTCTGCTATCTCGGCTCACTTCAGCACTGATCCTCCCATCTTTTCTCACCAGCTGGTGAGACAATTTTTGAGAGGAAATAAGAATTTAAGACCTCCCAGAACTCCTCCTGTTCCTGCTTGGGATCTTAATTATGTCCTGGAGAAACTTACGTTGCCTCCTTTTGAGCCTGCTGCAGTTTCGGATATCAAGTTCTTATCCTGGAAAACAGCTATTTTGTTAGCATTGACGTCTGCTAGAAGGGTTTCAGAGTTACAAGCTCTCATGGCAGTGGAACCTTATCTTATCTTCCACCAAGACAGAGTTTCCTTGAGGACCAACCCTACTTTTATGCCTAAGGTGATTTCCAAAGTGGCTCTAAACCAGACTATTCACCTTCCTACCTTCTTTCCAAATCCTCAAAATAAAGGGGAAAGGATCTTACATTCATTGGACGTTCACAGACAACTACGATTTTACCTGGACAAAACTAAAGACTTCAGGAAATCTGATCAATTGCTTATCTCTTATGCCTCCAGTTCTCTAGGTAAGGCTATTTCTAAACAAACTATTTCCAAATGGATTGCTCATGGAATTAGGTTTTGTTACTCTCACTATGGGAAACTGATTCCAGGTATTGTTAGAAGTCATTTTACCAGAGCAGCTGCCACTTCAGCAGCTTTTCTCAGAGGAGTCCCTACCAAGGACATTTTGGAAGCTGCCACTGGAGTTCAGTGCATACTTTTTCTAAGCACTATAATCTCCCTTTGTATTCTAAGTCTAGGGCAGGCTTTGCCTCTGCTGTTTTGCAGGGCCTTCTAGCTGCCCCTTCTTCTACATAACCTCCTCCCTCATTCACCGCTTTGGGATTCTACCCTACAGTTATGACTGCAACAGTGAAACACGAAGAACATAGTACAGTTGTGTACACCTACCATAAATGTAGATGTTCGAGTGTCTTCACTGTTGCAGTCGGTGTTTCCCTCCCACCAATCCCCTCTATTTTTTCACTTGGTTTCTCTACCTCTTCCTTTGTGGTGTATTTGTGTTTCTATTTGGACACCCTGTGGTTTCTTTGTTGGGGACTTCTGACATCTGGGGCAAGAAAGGCTGGAGAAGATGGCGTCGGCTGTCAGCTTTATACCTCTACGTTCCGACGTCAGGGTACATGCTGATACAGCCGACGCCAGACCCAGACTTTGGAATTCTGGCCGACCTCGGGCTGCCTGCCGGCAGGAGCACCCTACAGTTATGACTGCAACAGTGAAGACACTCTAACATCTACATTTATGGTAGGTGTACACAACTGTACTTTTCAACACACTAACCAAGGAACAGATGTCATTAAGCCCAAGTAACACATAAGCCTGGCATCTAAGCTGCCAGGTTAATTCTAGTAACTCTAATTTCAAAGTAAAGGGACCTCCCCTCACATCCTACTACTTGGTCAATCACTCAAAAAACAAAGGAGTGACCTGGGTGTAAGGTAACATGGTTGGCTAAGAGGTCCTAGGTCTTCCCTTTCCTTGTACAGTAAATGTGTTCGTATAACCGTTCTTTAAACTTTCTATTCGTCTTGCCAATATAAAAACTCTGGCAGGGTTGACATTTAGCTAAATAAATTACACTGCAAGAATTGCAGTTAAACCCGTCTTTTATTTCATGTCTTTGGTCCCTTATCACATAATTGTTGCCCACTTCAATATGTCTGCAATAAGAGCATGGTTCACATTTCAACATCCCTTTTATTCTGGAGCTAGGTCTACCATCAAATTCCAACACATTCTTTAAATTTTGACCCCTTTCAGAAGCAAATTTAGGTTTAAAATTTTCTATGCCATAAAAGGCCACGTCCAATGAAAAAAGACCCCAGTTCTTCATGATAATCTGTTTAATTCCAAGGACATCCATACTATAAGGAGTAATAAACAAAGGAACACTAGCAAAAGGTGTTTCTACTGTGTACTTCGTATACTCATGCTGGCCAGATGGTACATGGGGGCAAGCTGGATCGTGTAAAATTGCTTTGTAAAAGCCTTGTGCCCGTTTTGAAACCGCTTCTTGCCTTAGTTCATCCCATAACACTAAGGGGTATCTCCGTTTTAAAAACATGCTAACCAAGATGTCACATTCAATCAAAAAATCAGTCTGTGCAGAAACCATTCTAGCTGCTCGTACAAGCTGACCCTTCACCACTGACCTCTATTGTTGAATCAGGCGGGCACTGGAATAGTGTAAAAAAGTCTGTTGCTTTCAGAGTAACATGTGACTATTTCTCACACCACATGATTGATAGGCAAAGTATTTAATGGTCCATTGTACTATTGAATTTTGTCTGAAGAAGTTTGGTTACATACCTAACTAAAGCGCTTACTTTATTTTTCATTAAAGTGCCAATTGTTTTCTGTTTCTTTGCCTTCTTTTTTAATTAAAGCAGTCCATGAACTTAGGTTAGCATCTGGATCCAAGGGCAATTATAAGTCCTTCTTTAGTTGCTCTTATACAGTAGATATTGCCAGTATGCTAGCAAACAAATTCAGTGCAAATTTTACCCCAGAGACGGCTATCCAAATCCCACTTATCCCTGAACCTCTCAGCATCCCTATCGTCACTGAAGAATATGTATTGATGGTGTTCTTCAAGGCTAAAAATACTTCCTCTGTCGGACTTGTCTATATACCTGGGTGTTAAACAGGACTAAACAAGCCCTGGTGTAGCGCTACTTAAACTAACATGAGTCTTTGTTCCTGAGGTTTGGCACACAGTAGTAATGATGCTACTCCACAATGGTAGCCCCACCACTGACCCTGGTAATTGTCGGCCCATCAGCACGAGATATCTTATTTGCAGAGTCGTGGAGCATATTACAACTGACCTAATGAACTGCTGTTTGTCTTTGTCAAGGGTAGATCTGTTTAATGAATCTGGTGAACTTGTTCTAAAGGATAACACAAGCTGCTGACAATACCCATGCTATATCCACACAGCATACCTTGACTTGGCCAAGGCATTTGACACAATTTCCCATGCTAGCATAGTTTGTAAGCTTAATACATTGCAAATAAATTCCTGTGCAGTAAGATTGATAGCATATTGGCTAAAAGACCGAAACCACAGGGTTCAGGTAGCAGGCCCCTCATCACTGAGTATGAAGGTCACCAGTGGTGTTCCACAGGGCCCAGTGCTGGGACCTCTTCAGTTTGACATTTAGTTTTCTCATCTCCATGGCAAAATCCAAGACCTCCTTCTAACCAAGTTTGCAGATGACTGTAAACTCTTGAGTTCTTGTCAAGTCTCCCACTGATGACAAAGCCCTTTTGCAAGAGTTTACACACGCAAATACCTGACATACTGAAAAGTGTCTCAAATTAAATACAGTTGTGTCACATTTGGTAAACAGCCCCTATTCCGGCATACAATATAGATAAAACCCAGCTCCAAAATGAAAACATTGTTAATGACATTGGAACTTGGAATATTAATTCCCATTCCTTTGATCATCATGTAACAACAGTAGTCAGAATGCCCTTCTACTTAGTGCAGCCATACCTCTCATCTGTACAGATTTTCACACAAAGTCCAGATTTTTCCCCTCACATTTCTGGTCCGTTTTCTGGCAAATTAGTGGCAAATCATTAAAGATTGAAGTTAGGAAATAATGACAAGACATTTGAGTTTCGGACTTCATAACCTTCATAAAATTCATGCTAGTGCAAAACCTATTATTCTATCAGTTGTCCCACTTTTACTTATGGCTTTGTCCAGATCTCTTGGTCTAAGAGGTAGAGAGGTATGAGTGCAGCTAATTGCCAAAGGAATATTGTCCAGATCTAAAGTGGTCATTGTCTGTCTACATTCAGCATTGAATAACCTGTTTATTGAAAGTAATGCTCTTTTTTGGGATGTACCTCTTAAGACATATCAAACCAGTAGAAAGACCAGAGAGAATCCTAACTAAGAATATCGCTGACTTTAAAACCCTGTGCTACCAGGAAATACTGGAAGCACTGCCCCTTTATTCAGTATCTTATAGAGTACTGATTGGAGATCTCTGCTAAGCCTTCTGTGTTATTAGGGACTCTGTGGTTATGAATCTCTTGTTTTTTCACAAATCAAGTTGGCCCACAAAATTCTAGAACCAGGGATCTATATTTTCATCAGCAATGGTCACAAAACTCAGTTGCCTTGTACTTCCTATGATCCTAATGCCAGGAAGGATGATGTAACGAATGGCTTGTTAGGGTGCTAAGGAAGTTTGATGGTCCAAAACTGGTAAGGGCCACAAGCAGAATAAAAAGCAATATGCAAGGGCTTCATAAGCACTTTGGTTGGGAAGGAGATTTTCTTTTATCAGGCCCTGGAAGTCCAATAAAAGAATTGTAAGTTAAATGTCGGATTCCACCTGTGTCCTTACTGGGCTGGGCTGACTTGGGTAAACTTGGGCTAACTTTGGCTAGGCTTATAAGGGCCTCAGGGCCAATAGCCTAGTAACTTCCTGTGATCCTCTGATCTTATGTGAGTGGCTTTATAGTTGTATGTGAGACGTTATGGAAAGACAAAAGGTATGAAACCATGTACTGGAATTGCTGCTTCCCTTCATGAAACATAATAAATCATCTTTGAGACCTGAAGTCACAGTGCGTCTAGACGTCCTGAGTTCACATGGGTAAGATAAATTAACTGCAGCATTGCTCTCCTGAACTTTGGATCTTAACAAAATCAAAACCTTTAGTTGGAAATATTGAGGACTGGTTTCTGGGTAATGTTAACAAAACACCACAGTGAGAGTTTTCCTTGGCCCACTACAGGAATATTCAGTTGTCTAGTTCAAAGCAGGGCTTAACTTCACAAAGAAGACTTAGCTTCAGGTGTTCACTAAAGGACTTGTCATATGTTTAGAACCCCACTGCAGCCTTTTTGGCAACCACTGCCCATTGGGTCTGTGACAGCCAGTAGACTTGTCATTTGGTGCTGGGAAAGAGTAGTAGCTTTCTCTTTAGAATATTGAAATTTATAAACTCAAATGAACACAAAAAAGGCAAAAGATGAAAAGTCTAAATAACAACAAACTAAAATGATTCATGTTCATCATGCATACAGCTGCAGTCATAACAGATGGGTTCTCCTGCCGTCAGGCGGGTCCTCGGTCGGCCGAATTCCAAAGTCTAGGTCCAGCGTCGGTTGTCGTCGCTTCTTCCCTGACGTCAGTGCGACAGGGGTATAAAGGAACCAGCCGACGCCATTTTCTTCAGTCTTTCTTGCCGTGCGGTGCCCGAAGCAGAAGCAGTTCGCAAGTGCCGGTCGGCCAGCTCCTGAAATTTGGAAACCGAAGTCTTCTTGAAAGCTAAGTACCCCGTTGGGGAAACTTTTCTTGCCTCAGACCGATGTCAGACAAAGTTAATAATTGTATTTCATGTGGGAAGCAAATACCGCATAAGGATTTCCATTCCCTCTGTATACCTTGTTTAGGCCCAGACCACGATGTCTCGGTCTGTCGCTTTTGTGCTACATTCAACAAACGCACCATTAAGCGTTGGGCGGAGTTCGCCCAGGATTATTTTGGAAAAACATTTAACTATATTATGTCGTCGGATACTCCGACTACAGTTTTGTCTGACCGACACACGAGGTCCGCGGCCTCTAATGACACCATGCCAAAGCCGACTACACGTGGTCCAGTTCTCAGCGAGGCGCCTACGCAGCCCCTGACTACCGACGACACTTCATTGGCAGTGTCTCCTGTGCCCGAGGTTGCAGGCTCCTCGGCCCACACCCCGACTACAGATACCGAAGCCACTCCTGGCGTTGAACCTCAAAATGTGGACAGGTCTACCTCCACTCAAAGGTGTCTTCAGACCTTCCTCTTCTTTTTCCATTAAGGCTTTCACTAAGTCTAAAGCAGCCATGCATTCTAAGAGACAAGCTACACAGGGCCCATCTCCAGGCCCCATGCCTAAAAAACAGATGCTTAAAATGGCTGAGGATTTAATTACTCTTATCAGGGGTTCTCAACCCCACGGACAAAAGGCCCAGAGTGGAGGAAGAATCCCCCTCCTCTGATCAGGGCTCCATTATTTTAGAGCACTCTGATGATCAGGAACATTCTTACTCCCCTTTTGAAGACTCTGATGCAGAGGAGTCCATTCCTTCTGTACCCCCCCCCCCCCAGAGGATTATTCATTTGGGGAAACTTTGCATACCTTAAGGGAACACTTCCACTGGGAAGGCCAAGATTATTCAGATTCCAAGAAAAGGCTTAGGGAATTTCTCTTGCTACCTCAGCACAGGCCTCTGGCTA
Source organism: Protopterus annectens (assembly GCF_019279795.1). Classification (NCBI taxonomy): domain Eukaryota; kingdom Metazoa; phylum Chordata; order Ceratodontiformes; family Protopteridae; genus Protopterus; species Protopterus annectens. The sequence goes on along the minus strand of NC_056743.1, from coordinate 1,182,187,072 downwards.
TACCTCCTGTGTTGGACATCCTAGATGATGTTTACTCGGAGGCCTGCCTTAACCCGGATTCTCTGCCTCCAGCCCCAGTCAAGCCTGACAGGTACTACAGGGTTCCTGACTCACACCAATTTCTATACAAAAGCCATGTTGTTGACCCAGAAACCATCTCACAGGCCCCAAGGGAATTAAGGCCTCCACTGCTAAAAATCCATTACCTTCCGAGAGGGATTCCAGATCCTTAGAAAGGTGGGGGGAAAAGGTATATACCTCGGCTACCTTAACCATGAGGGCCTTAAACTGTCTGTTCCATATGCTAAAATACCAACAGTTTTTGTTATCACAATTGAAAAGTAAAATGTCACAACCTGAATAACCAGACTTGAAGGAGTTGCAGGATTTGATGCATAGTGCAGAACAAGTGGGTAAGCATACCTTACAATGTGGTTTTGATGCTCTAGAGGTCTCATGTAGAGCTGCTGTTACAGGATCAGTCATACGTAGACATGCCTGGCTCAAAGAACAAACCTTGCCTGATCATGTCAAAGCTAAATTACTAGATGCCCCTCTACAAAAGGATGTATTATTTGGTGCTAATGCTGAGGAGGTATTAAGGAAAATGGAGGAAAAGGCTAAATCAATGCAAACTGTGAAAGATTTTCTACAGGTACAACCCCCACATTTCAGTAGAAATTGGCCTTCCAAAAATTGGTCCTTTCCAGCCACGGACTGACCCCAAAGAGGTAGATACAGGCGCCCGAGGGGCAGAGGACAATCCCAAGGATCGTTTAGAGGCAGATAATGGCAAGCTCCTACACAAAGAGGTGGTGAGGATAACTCACAGTCATTCAGAAAGCAAGCCCAATGACTTTCCCCTTTGCCTGCCAAGCAAGACTCAAATGGCAGCACCTTTAGGAGGAAAACTGGCATTATTTTCAAAAAATTGGCATATTGTCACAAAAGACAAATGGATCCTGGACATTATAAACAGAGGCTACAGATTTCACACCCTTCCAAAAATGAGAGGCATGCCAAACCTGCCACACAATCAAAGGGCAGAGGCACAAAGGCAAATTACAGATCTTACAGACATGAAAGCTATTCAAGAGGTGCCTACGCACGAACAAGGTCAAGGTTTTTATTCCAGACTATTCCTGGTACCAAGGAAGGGAAAAGATTGGAGACCTATTCTGGACCTATCCATCCTAAACACATTTCTACTTGTACCAAAATTCAAGATGCTCACTCTACAGCAGCTTCTTCCCATGCTGGGCAAGGAGTCTTGGCTGGTAACATTGGACCTCAAGGAGGCATACCTGCATGTCCCAATCAGACCAAATTGTAGAAGATACCTCAGATTTCTTGCAGGTTCAACCCATTATCAATTCTCTGCATTTCCCTTTGGCTTATCTACTGCACCCAGAGTATTCACAAAATGCCTGGCATCAGTAATTGCCTACTGCAGACTTCAAGGGATACAAATATACCCCTATCTGGACGACTGCCTGATCCAAGCGGACAGCAAGCACATTCTTCTGAAACATCTGGCTTATGTAATAATGTTGTTGAACTCTCTGGGATACACAGTCAACAAAAAGAAATCAAGGCTAATACCCTCTCGAAAGATAATTTTAATGGGTGCCAACTTGGACACAAACACCCAGATGGCCTACCTCACGCCAGAGAAGCAGGGGCAACTAACTCAATATTTCAAAACACTAGCAAATTGCACCAGGCTGACTGCAAGGAAAATCCTGCAGGCTCTGGGATTCATGGCATCTTGCATCTTACTAATCCCATGTGCAAATCTGCATATGAGAAAACTTCAATGGTACCTGAAAAACCTATGGTCTCAACACAGCCACAGTTTGGAAACAATAATACCACTTATTCCATGTCTACAAAAGGAATTTCTGTGGTGGGCTCAAGCATGCCAAACAAACACAGGTCTTCCATTCAGCAAGCCTCAAACAAATCAAGTCATCACAACAGACACCTCGGACTACGCCTGGGGGGTGCACATGGCAGATCGGTGCATTCAGGGCAAATGGTCCCAAAAAGAAAAGCACCTTCACATCAATCAAAAGGAATTGCTAGCAGTAATAAATGCTATTATAGCTTTCAAAGACCTTCTGCAACCAGGTCAACTATTGATAAGACTGGACAACACCACAGTTATGTGGTACATAAACAAACAGGGAGGAACACATTCATACCCCCTATGCAGACTGGCCATGTCCCTTTGAAACATGGCCATGGACTTACAAATCGAACTACAAGCACAGTACTTGCCAGGCAAGGAAAACACGCTGGCAGACAACCTAAGCAGAAATATGACAGACCCACACGAATGGAAGTTGCATCCAAAAGTTTTTACAGAATTAATCCAAGCATGGGGAAGGCCAGACATAGATCTCTTTGCCTCCCACAAAAATCACCAATTGACAAAATTCTGCTCAAGAATTTTCCATCCAAAGGCCTGGAGAGTGGACGCTCTCTCTTTCACTTGGACATTAATGACAGATGTTCTTCGTCTTCCATTGCTGCAGTCCTGACTATTGGGTATAGTCCGCGTCCCAGTCGGCCCGAATACCAGAGTATAAGGCTGACGTCGGTCAGGGCGCATTAGACTGACGTCAGTACGTCAGGGTACTAATGCGCATGACCGACGTCATATCCTCAGTCTTTTTTGCCGCATGGTCCGATGCAGAAGCAATTTTGCGAGTGCAGGTTGGCGTACTGAAAGATTACCGAAACCGGAGTTTCAGACCGAAACAGAGTTGGCTAAGTACCCGTTGGGAACATTTTGGTTTTTCTTGCCTCAGTATTTTACGGATGTCAGAAAAAGTGAATAACTGTATTTCTTGTGGGAAACAGATACCTCATAGGGATTATCATACCTTGTGTATACCTTGTTTAGGGCCTGAGCACGGCGTTGTTGGTTGCCGCTCTTGTGCTAGGTTTAACAAACGCACTATTAAGAGGAGGTTAGACTGTGCCAGGTTAGTGTTTGGGAAGCGTTGTAATTATAAAATGCCGCCGGATGCTCCGGCGCCCTCCAAGAAGCGCAAGGATAAAACAGTGAAGCCTAGGGTTGAGGAACCGGCAGTCCCGGACGCCGGTTCTTTGGAAGGCTCAGTGGAGCCGGAGGTTTTGCCAGGAGTTTCCATGGAGTCCCAGGCAGAAACTATACTCTTACAGGATGTACCTTCTCAGGAGGTAGGCCAGGCTGAGGGGCTTCTCAGGTGACTGTTCTTCCCTCTCTTCCCAAGGTAGTTAGGGCCTCTCCTTCTGTTGCCAAAACTTCTATGAGAGGTAGGCCTACTTCAGCTTCAGTGGGGGCTTCTCCTACCATTTCAGGTTCTGTACCTAAGAAACATATGCTTAAGATGGCAGAAGATTTGATTACTATGATTAGGGTTCTATGCCCCGCCTGATAAGAGGCCTAGGGTGGAATCTGAGTTTGAGAGTTTTGAACAGTGTTCTGAGGCTTCAGAATCTTCTGTGGAAGATTTGCAGGAGTATCCTACCTATTCTGATTCTGATGTGGATGATTCCACTCCTACAGCGTCTCCACCTGAGGATTTCTCATTTTCAGAGACTTTGCATTCCATGAGGGAGCACTTTAAATGGGAAGGCCAGGATTACTCTGACTCCAGGAAAAGGCTTAGGGAGTTCTTGTATTTACCCCAGCATAGGCCTTTAGCTATTCCTCCTGTGTTGAATGTGGTGGAAGATGTTTTGCAGAGGCTTCCCTGAACCCTGACTCTTTGCCTCCTGCTCCTGTTAAGCCTGATAGGTATTATAGGGTGCCCAAGCTCATAAATATTTGTTTAAGAGTCCTAGGGCGGACCCAGAAACTATTTCCCAGGGGCCTAAGGGTGTAAAAGCTTCTGTGGTTAAAAATCCTGTCCCCACTGATAAAGAGGCGAGGGCTTTGGATAGGTGGGGAAAGAAAGTGTATACTTCTTCCTCTCTAGCCATGAGAGCTTTGAATTGTCAGTTTCACATGTTAAAATATCAGAATTACCTTCTTTCACAATTGAAATCTAAGGTGGATGCTTTGGCGGAAGGTATTGAGTGTAAAGAGTTGCTGGATTTGGTTCATGTGTCCGAACAAGTGGGTAAGCATTCTTTGCAATGTGGTTTTGATGCTGTACAGGCCTCCTCGAGGGTGGCTGCTACCAGCTCTGTTCTTCGCAGGCATGCCTGGTTGAAGGATCAGAATTTAGCTGAACATGTTAAGACAAGGATTTTGGATGCTCCTTTACAGTCTGATGTGTTGTTTGGTTCACCTGTGGAAGCTGTTTTAAAGAAAATGGAGGACAAAGCTAAGTCTATGCAAACTGTTAAAGATTTTTTGCAGGTGCAGCCACCGAAGTTTAGTAGAAATTGGCCTGCTAAGGGGTGGACATATCCTGCTTATGATTCTCAGTCTAGGGGTAGGTCTAGACGTGGTAGGGGCAGGGCTCAAAGTTCTTTAGGCCTAGAACAGGAGTTCACCTGCTCAGACTTCTGGTGAGGGCAGGGGTCAGTCCTTTCGTAAACAGACCCAATGACCTGTTTCTTCAGCTGCCAGCAGATTCACGCCTGGCAGCTCCTTTGGGGAAGACTGTCTCTTTTCAAAGAAAATTGGGATTTAATTACTCAAGACAAATGGGTGTTGGATATCATTCACCACGGTTACAGATTTTATTTCCATACAATGCCCCTTTCAAAGGCATGCCAGACGTTCCTCCTCTACAAAGAAAAGAGGCTCACAAGCAAGTTTTACAGTTACTTCACATAGGGGCCATTCAGCCAGTCCCTGTGTCAGAGAGGGGCCTAGGATTTTATTCTCGCCTGTTCCTGGTACCAAAGAAGGGGAACACGTGGAGACCAATTTTGGATTTATCTCTCCTCAACACGTTTTGGACATTCCCAAGTTCAAGATGTTGACGTTACAACAGCTTTTACCTCTGCTGGGCAAAGATCACTGGATGGTAACTTTAGATCTCAAGGAAGCTTACCTTCATGTGCCTATAAGGCTAAGTTGCAGAAAGTATCTGCGGTTTCGAGCTGGAAATTCTCATTATCAGTTCTCTGCATTGCCCTTTGGCTTATCTACTGCGCCCAGAGTATTCACAAAGGTTCTGGCTCCAGTGATAGCTTACTTCAGGCTTCAAGGAATTCAAATCTATCCTTACTTGGACGACTGCCTGATTCTGGCTCAAGAAAAGGAAGACCTTCTACAGCATCTGGAATATGTTATAGCAGTGCTAAGATGCCTAGGGTATTCTGTGAACGAAATAAAGTCCAGTCTAGTACCCTCTCAAGACATGTGCTTTCTGGGTGTAAGACTGAATACAGCAGCCCAGATGGCCTTTTTAACCCCGGACAAACAAAAGAGTCTGTCACTTTACTTCCATCAACTATCTCATCAGTCCGTGCTGACTGCAAGGACAGTCCTTCAAGCATTAGGGTTCATGGCATCTTGTATTCTGGTGCTTCCCAATGCCAAACTGCATATGAGGAAGCTACAATGGTATCTCAAAATGTATGGACACAGCACTGCCAGGATTTGGACACTGTCATTCAAATAATACCTTGCATTCAAAAGGAATTTTTGTGGTGGGCTCAGGAATGTCACCTAAACAAGGGACTCTCTGTGACCCGGCCAGAGGCAAGTCAGATTCTAACGACAGATGCCTCGGACATTGCTTGGGAGCTCATCTAAATGGAAAGTGGATACAAGACAAGTGGCCTGCCAGACTACAGCATCTACATATCAACATGAAGGAGATGTTAGCAGTCCAGTTTGCATTAATGGCTTTCAAGGAGTTACTTCTTCCAGGGCAGGTGTTGATTCTAACAGACAACACAACTGTCATGTGGTACATCAACAAGCAAGGGGAACACATTCTTATCCTCTATGCAGGCAAGCAATGATTTTATGGGAGACTGCTCAGCTTGCAACTAACTCTTCAGGCAAGGTTTCTGCCAGGAGCACAGAACTCCTTAGCAGATGTGTTAAGCAGACAAATCATGGATCCCCACAGTGCAAACTGGATCTTCATGTATTTCAGAAACTGACAGTGTCATGGGGAACTCCAGACATAGATCTGTTCGCTTCTCCACTGAACCACCAGCTGCCAAAGTATTGCACAAAGGGGTTTCATCACACAGCTTGGAAAGTGGATGCTCTGTCTTTCAGTTGGAAAAACCTTCATGTGTATGCCTTTCCACCTCTACCGCTTCTTCCAAAGGTACTATTAAAGGTCAGACAAGACAGGCCAAGGATGATTTTGATAGCTCCAGATTGGCCTCGGCAACACTGGTACCCACTTCTACGGAGTCTGGTAAAGAAGCCTCCATGGCCTTTACCTCTGATTCCTCATCTGTTATCTCAGCAGGACGGTCATCTGCTCAATGTCAAGCTTCAATCTCTTCATCTCACAGCCTGGCATATTCTGTGTTGAAACACAGCAGGTCTCAACTTCCTCAACAAGTTTTAAATGTGATTATGGAAGCTAGAAGGCCTAGTACTAGGAGAGTGTACGCAGAAAAATGGACGAGATTTTTATTTTGGAGTACAGCAAAGAATTTGGAGATTTCAGAGCCTAATTTGAGTGTGGCTCTTCAATATCTTACTGAATTATTGGACAAAGGTTTGTCCTTCTCTTCCATAAAGATTCATGCTGCAGCAATTTCAGCTCACTATGATTGTGACCCACCTTTGTTTTCGCATCCTTTGTTCAAGCAGTTTCTTAGAGGGCAAAGAATATAAGACCCCCAATGAGAGCTCCTACTCCTGCTTGGGATCTCAATTTTGTGTTGGAAAAACTTACTCTACAACCTTTTGAGCCTGCAGCTACTGCTGAATTGAAATATTTGTCATGGAAGACTGCTTTTCTGTTGGCTATTACTTCTGCAAGAAGGGTGTCTGAGTTGCAGGCCCTTATGGCAGTAGAGCCCTTTGATTTTCCATAAGGACAGGGTATCATTACGCACTAATCCTTCCTTTATGCCTAAGGTGGTTTCTAGTGTGGCTTTAAACCAAACTATTCATTTGCCTACGTTTTTGCAGATCCTCAAAATAAAGGGGAAAAGATTTTGCACACTTTAGATGTACACAGGCAATTGCGTTATTATTTGAGCAGGACTAAGAATTTTAGGCAGTCTCAGCAGTTACTTGTTTCTTTTGCTTTGAGTTCACAGGGCAAGCCTGTGTCAAAACAAACTATTTCTAGGTGGATTGGCTTTTGCATTGCATTTTGTTATTCCCATCATGGCAAGGAGATTCCAGCTGGGATTAGGCCTCATTCCACTAGGGCTACTGCCACTTCAACAGCATTTCTAAGGGGGGTGGCAACTAAGGATATTCTGGAAGCAGCTACTTGGAGTTCAGTGCATACTTTCTCTAGGCATTATCACCTTCCTATATACTCTAAGACTAGGGCTGGTTTTGCCACAGCTGTTTTACAAGGCATGTTGTCAGCTCCTGCTGCTTTATAATTTGCCAGCCTCCCTTACCTCTGCTTTGGGATTCTACCCAATAGTCAGGACTGCAGCAATGGAAGACAAAGAACATAGTACAGTTTTGTACCTACCATAAATGTAGATGTTCGAGGATTCCATTGCTGCAGTCCAATTTACCCTCCCTCCTTCACTCTGTGTTTAGGGGTGGTTGTGTAGGTGAGTTTACATGCTTATATTTTATATATATATATATATTGTTGTATATATTATACATGTTTTTGGTGCAGGTTGTTTTGGGACTTGTCTTTTGGGTCTTCTGACATCTGGGGCAAGAAAAGACTGAGGATATGACGTCGGTCATGCGCATTAGTACCCTGACGTACTGACGTCAGTCTAATGCGCCCTGACCGACGTCAGCCTTATACTCTGGTATTCGGGCCGACTGGGACGCGGACTATACCCAATAGTCAGGACTGCAGCAATGGAATCCTCGAACATCTACATTTATGGTAGGTACAAAACTGTACTTTTATGCCTTCCCACCTCTTCCTCTGCTGCCCAAAGTTCTATTGAAAACCAGAGCAGACAGACCAAAGATGATTCTCATTGCTCCAGACTGGCCAAGACAACACTGGTACCCACTCCTGAGGAGCCTGACGCATTCCCCACCATGGACCCTGCCTCTAATGCCTCTTCTCCTGACTCAGCACAGCTTCAAAACTCTTCACAGCCAGCTAAAAACACTCAATCTAGCCGCATGGAAGATTCCTTAGCATCACAACAGACCCTACTCTCCAAGGAGGTGCGGGATGTCATTTTGGAGGCTAGAAGGCCGTCAACTAGAAAAGCTTACTCCGCAAAATGGAAACGGTTTTGTGTCTGGAATGAGAAAAAGGGTCAGGATCCTGGAAAACTGAATTTACCTCAAATACTACAGTATCTAGCTGAGCTGCTAAGCAGTGGACTTTCATTCTCCTCCATCAAAATCCATGCCTCAGCCATTTATGCAGAATACAACACTGATCCACCCTTATTCTCTCACCCTCTCTTAAGACAGTTCCTCAGAGGAGTTAAGAATCTAAGACCCCCAAGGAAACAACCAATACCTGCTTGGGATCTCAATTTAATTCTGGAAAAACTGACCTTGCCTCCCTTTGAGCCAGCTGCTTCATCAGATTTGCAATATTTATCCTGGAAAACAGCTTTCCTTCTGGCTATTACCTCAGCTCGTAGAGTTTCAGAACTACAAGCTCTCATGGCTGTGCAGCCTTTTATCTTCCATCAGGACAGAGTTTCCTTACGAACCAACCCGTCCTTTATGCCTAAAGTGGTATCCAGGGTAGCTTTGAATCAGGCCATACACTTACCTACCTTTTATCCTAATCCTCAAAACAAAGGGGAGAGATTACTACATTCCTTGGACATCCACAGACAACTGCGTTATTATTTGGACAGAACAAAGCCCTTCAGAAAATCAGAACAGCTCTTTGTGTCCTATACTGTAGGAGCTCAAGGAAAGCCAATTTCCAAACAGACAATCTCAAAATGGATAGCCCACTGCATACGCTTTTGCTATTCTTTTCATGACAAAACTGTACCTACAGGCATCAGATCTCACTCCACAAGGGCCACAGCTACCTCCGCAGCTTTCCTCAGAGGAGTTCCTACCAAAGATATTTTGGAAGCAGCCACTTGGAGTTCTGTGCATACCTTCTCCAAGCACTACCACCTACCATTATACTCCAAAACTAGAGCAGGCTTTGCCACTGCAGTCTTGCAGGGCATCCTGGCTCCTCCTAGTTCCACCTAGTGCCTACCACGCCTTTCTTAGCTTTGGGATTCTACCCATCTGTTATGACTGCAGCTGTATGCACGATGAACATAGTACAGTTTTGTACCTACCATAAATGTAGATGTTCGAGTGCTAATACAGCTGCAGTCCAGGTTTCCCTCCCTCCTTCCCCTCTTGGGACAGGCCTATGGGCTAACACCTCCTCATACAACTTGATTGGGGTATTCATTTATGGTGTATTTGCTTGCAACTACTGTATTTTGATTATATTGCATTGCTTTATTACACAAATTTATGTATTGCCTTCCTTTTGGGGGCACCTGACATCTGGGGCAAGAAAAACTGAAGAAAATGGCATCGGCTGGTTCCTTTATACCCCTGTCACACTGACGTCAGGGAAGAAGCGACGACAACTGACGCCGGACCTAGACTTTGGAATTCGGCCGACCGAGGACCCGTCTGACGGCAGGAGAACCCATCTGTTATGACTGCAGCTGTATTAGCACTCTAACATCTACATTTATGGTAGGTACAAAACTGTACTTTTCTTATAGGTTGTGTGCAGTTTTTGGTTTAGAATTTTTAAGTAGCTAGGGTGTTTGGGTGCAACCCTTGGGGGAACGATAGATTTTCTTTCTTTTTGCCATTTCATGGTAACTGAGTTTGTACCAATCACACTTTATTTCTTTGGTCATTTGATGTTTAGTCTTCCGAATGGTATGAGCTGCTTGCCGAGATTCTTATGCCAGTTGACAAACTCTTTTTATCGAAAAGTTAGGAATACTGAGACCAAAATAAAGGAATTCATGTTTGTTCTGCATATGATTATTTTTTGTGTGTGTTTTATTTCTATACGTCACTGAAGATGACTTCTCCATTTTGACATGGAGCATTTATGTTGTGTGTAGAAGAGCCCACCTAACTTCTTAACAAGTAGCTAAATATACTAGCACATGTACTGAAAATATGATGCGACAGTGAATGTTTTTCAAAATGTAGAAACACTGAAGAATATTGGGGAGGTTTTTTCCTTTCTTTTTATATCTATCTCAAGAATAGATTATAATAATTTTTTCTCTTGTTGCAGGATGACATATTTGACTACAGCAGCTGCATCAATGACCTGTAAGTTATCTAGATCAAACTGCTGCTCAAATGGAGTGCTTTGAAATACCAATTTAAACAAATACAGATTCAGTTCCTGAATTGAAAAGAAAATGTCCGTTATTTGAATTAATGTGTCAGTAATTGAGTGTGCACCATGTATTTTACAGATTAATTCATTATGCTGTCTGCAAAATTTTCTACTCTTATCAGGTGATGTTTCAGGTTGTACACACTATTATAAAATGTATTTACTTTTTTTTTTTTTTTTTTTTTTTTTTGAGGGGGGAGGATGGGGACAGAGTTGCCAGATTTCCAACCAGCCAGGTAGGGACAAAAAAAAAAAAAAAAAAAAAAAAAAAAAAGGTTACGGCAAGTGAAGACCAAAAAAAAGGTCTTTAATGCGGAACAGAGTTCCACATTAAAGAACAGTAGCTCTGCACTAAACACGGAGCTTCTCGTGTTTAATGCATTGCAGTTCCGCATTCAACACAAGTAGCTCCGTGTTTAGCGATTTTTGATTAGCCCGTATACCGGCATACGGGCCAATTAAAAATCGTTAAACACGGAGCTACTTCTGTTTAATGCAGAACACAAGAAGCTCCGTGTTCAGCGAATTTTTTTTTTTTTTTTTTTTTTTTTTGATTGGCCCATATGCCTGGTATACGGGCCAATCAAAAAAAAAAAAAATGGAGGCTGGCTGGGATTTAAACTGGCAGGGCGGGACTTGGGATCAGGCTGCTGATCTCGGGACAGTCCCACCCAAATAGGGACGTCTGGCAACCCTGGGGGGGGGGGGTTCTTTTACAATGTGTGTCATATCAAAGGGCCTGGGATTCGGTAACTATTACTCTATTAGTAGTTTTAAGGCAATAGCATTATATGATATTCCTTTTGTTTCCTTACCCATAGTCACTATATTTAATCTTCACAGAATAGTATTAACAATGCGATAATATATGTATGTATATGTATATGTGTGTGTATATATATATATATATATATATATATATATATATATATATATATATATATATATATATATATGAGAGATATAGGTGTGTGTGTGTATGTCAAATATGTGCATGTGTAGATTAGGAAAATAAATGAAGACACTTTTGCTTATGGTACTGACAAGTTGTGATATATTTGTGTGTGTGTGTATATACATACATACATACATATATATATATATATATATATATATATATATATATATATATATATATATATATATATAAAAACAAGCAGCACCAATTGCAGTAAAAAGCACCAAACAAGACTAATAAATTAAGTATTTTATTGAAAAATAATATACATCCCAGACCGGTTTCAGCCAATATGCCCACTGAGGGAAGCCTGTTGGCCGATACTGGTCTGGGATGTATATTATTTTTCAATAAAATACTTATGTATTTAATTTATTAGTCTTGTTTGGTGCTTTTTACTGCAATCGGTGCTGGAGTTTTTATCTATTTGTAACAATTCCTGCCTTGTACCTGGTCCTACTTGCAGAGGGTTTTTTTCTATATTTGTATGTATATGTATGTATGTATATATATATATATATATATATATATATATATATATATATATATATATAGATATAGATATAGATATATAGATATATATATATATATCAATTGTAAGATTAGAAGGTTTTATAGTGTTACTAAGTAGGGGTGGGTGTGTACATAAAGATTATTGAACTGAAATTGGTTTCTTGAGATTTGAATATTAACTATATAACGTTTCCTTATTGATTTGGTGAATAGTATTACTTAATGAAGAGCTCTGTAATTCTTGCTGGCATAAAGATGATTCATTCTCCAGTGGTCCCCAATAACCATGTGCACTAGAAAAATGCTGTTCTGGATATACAGTTTTACAACTTTTTAACTTAAACATTTTGATAAATACAAAAGCATTTCCAAGAATTGTGAATGACAATATCTGTAAAGTAATTTTGCTCTCTTGATATTTTTTTCTCTTTCTGTTTGCTGGTGAGAACAGCTGCTTGAAGACCATGGTAGTGGTGTGTGTGTGTGCTGTAGATGCCATATGTGGTGTAATGCAGGTAATCAGTTTGTGAGCACATTTAACTTACTGAGATTTGCTAGTGTTGAAAGGTAGTGAAACATGCAGAAGACATATCACTGGTGTCATGCAGAAGGCATGTTTTATCACTGGCATAAGTTTTGTGGCTGCTATTCAGGCTGACAGGGCACCTGAAGTGAGGGCTCCCTGTGGCTGGAATTTTCTCCCATGCAGATATTGAAACAAACAGATGTGTACTCTGCACATTTCATGTGAAGCACACAGGTGAGATGTTGGCAAGCAGGTATGAAGGTCAAAGCTGCCAACAAAAGGAGATGATTGAGTGTCATGGCTACAGGGATTGCTTGAAAGTGTGATAGATGGTTGGTTTTGTACCATAGCTGCTAATCATAGCTCTGGTATGTTAGATGTCACTTCCAGAATTCTACAGGACATTCAAGATATGGCCATACCATGTCCTGTAAAGAGGAGGGATAACCTCAGTATTCCAGGCATCCATTTACTGCTGTGAGCACCCCACATTATTCTTGGCTATTGCCGCTGCCCTTAATACAGTGTGTATTTTGTGATTCAGCTTAATGCAGTGTATATTTTCTGATTCGGCTTGACACAAAACCCTTTTCCTCCTCTTCCATTTTCTTTAGAGCTACTCCATTAAAACTGTGCTGGGGTTCCATTTCGAGTTGAAACTGTATACCTGTGTACTTGCATTGGAGTTTGTAATTCACTCCTCTGTTTTGTTAACCATTCCCTTTTTCTGTCAGCATTCCCTAATATTCTGTATCGAAGGCCTTACTGATGAAGTCCAGATACACTACAAGTATATATGCATAACTACAGGTTTGAGAATTGTATTTTGATTGGATCATATTTACATTACCTTTATAATGACCTGTGAGCATCTTGCATAGCCATACCATTATGCATGTGAGGTCATTATGCATGTGAGGCAAGCTGCCCGGCAAATTTTAATACAAGTGTATACAATTTGCTAGTTCAGACACACACTAAAATTGTTTTACAATCCTCTAAACACTTAAATGAACAGTTGTATAACCATAACACCAAACAGGAATATTTAATATAAATATAAATGATCAAAAGGAACCATTTTTGGATTAGGAGTTTCATGACTTTGCCATATGTATGTTGGTTTCAAATTGCATGCTGCAAAATTGAAAAAAAATAACCATTTAAATGTTGTTTTGTACAGAACTGTAGTATGTTGGCTGAAAATAATAATAAAAAATGTGTAGAATGGTAGTGTGTTAGACTAAAAAAAATTGCAAATGCAATGTGCCTGCTCATTCTAATCGCCAAAGTTACTTCTTTAAAGTTTTACACGTAACACTATCTCAAAGTTTTTAAAAAAAAAATCATACTTGATGCATTAAACCAGCAGACTAAAAAGATGAGCAGTTTTGTACGGGCAGACCTTCAGTAACAGTATTATTTAACCATCATTTATGAAATTTTTCATTTTAATTATTTGCTACTAACTCCATGGATTCCTGTTATATAATTGAAGACGCAATCCTTCAAATGCGTCTTGATCGAACTTGAAAGCACGAAACAGCAAAGTAGCGAAACGGCATATAAGCTGTTCCTTTCCCTGGGAAAGAAATCGCTTGGCCACCTCCGGTACTTTGCCGTTTTCCTCACTGTAGTGTGATCTCGGAGTTGGTATATTTAAGTAGGGGGTGTGTATGTTTTGAAGTATTTATTTAATTTCTTTATTTTTTTTTCCCCCTGGGAAAAAAAAAATTGCTGTTCCAAGTGTTTGGGATTGTAAGCTTTCGCTTAAATGGGGTTCGATGAATCAGCGTTCGCTTTAAGCGTTCCCTGATTTAATATAGACCCAACTCCATTATGACATGGGCAATCTCTGAGATGTTCATCATTCTCACTTAGTGGCATTTTTGAGTTAAATGCCAAGGTAACTCAGTATTGGCCAGTTTTCAAAAGCCCAACCCCCCCTTTTCTTGTGACAGTTGATTGACTGAGCATATCATAGGAGAGAGGCCTTCAGCTGTCCGAGGAAGTTGAGCGTTCATTCTTTTACTACCTTTCAAAGAAGAAAGTCCTCCAGCTCTTCACAGGATCTAGGGTTGATTTATTTATTTATTTATTTATTTATTTTGGCTTTCTGTTCAGGTAAACCCCATTGTGGGGAGCACACTTTCCGTATTTCATTATTAAATTTATTATTTTCTTTCTCTGAAATATTTTAGTATTGTATTTGGGTCAGTGTTTACAGTAATTCATGTGGGAAATTCTGCTTGTAGCAGCATTTGTTTGGCTTCTATCTTTGATAAATGTTTGTTTTTACTGTTTCTGAGGAAACTTTCAGTATTTCTTTCAGATTTGCAGTGTGCATGAGTGCTGTTTAACATTAGAGGCCTGTCTTTTACTGTTGTTACTCTGCTGTATTTTCAGCTTTTGACTGGAAAATATTGCAGAACTTGGATTTTTTTCAGTACTTAAATGTTATTTGCTGTATATATGACTGTGCTCTGCGTGTTTTTAACATCTGATCACAATTTTGCCGCAACTTAAGTTATTTGAATGTACTGTGGTGATTTTACTCTCTCTCTGATAAGAAAATATAGCTTAAGTTGCCATTAAATGTTATTTTACAGCAGTTTAACTTTGTTAAAGTTTAAGGAGTTAATTTGTAATACTGGTTTGGCACCTTGATTGCTTTGGACTTTGTGTACTGGAATTTTTTTAACTTCTGTCAGTTGTAAAAGAATTCTGAACATGTTTCAGACTTTTTGTGATAATAGCACGGTTTGGCAGAAATACAGTTTCTAAGTTTTTATTGTGATGTATTGTCCAGTACTTGCAATTTATTATTCTGGCTGGTGTACTATCTCCTGACTTGATGGATCTAACTCTGGTACCCCCCCACCCATCAAGTCTGATTTCACCTAAAAATAAAATAAAAACAGTAATAAATAAAAATATGCCTCAGCCCGTGGTTAGTGATTTTGTCTGGACCACTGCTCAGCCCATACACCCTTTACCTTTTGCCCAGTCTCCTCCTAATGTTGCTTTGCATGCCACTGTGGAATGGAGGCTGGATGCATCCTGAGTCTATTCCAGTACCTGGAGAACCAGACCATTTAGGTGCAGTAGTAGTCCAGGCTAAGAGGCCTGTTGCCTGATGTAATACTCTGTCCCCAGATATTTTATCTAGTAGTGAAGTTCATAAGAAAAAGAAACCAAAGATTCATCATACAGCTGACAGTCCGATTATAACCATTTGTAAGGCTGATGGGGGTTCTTGTTCTGCAGACTGCTAATTTTGGCGGTTTTGTTCCTTTCATTAATGCTAGTTTGTTTAGACCCCTTTTGTTTCTTACAGAGAACAATGAGGAATCTGGTGAGGACATGGTGATTCTGTAGTTGACACAAGAGTACAAAACACATGTTCATTTTTCCTCAGATTGCTGTATTTAGTGATGGTTTTACTTGGGAGCAGTCAAGAACTACCCCAGAGCTAGGCAAGGTGTATGACCTTATAGAGGATGAGATATGCAATTCTGTGGCTATTCCCCCCTCTTACTGGACATGGAGGATGTATTCAGGATGCCAGTATCTATTCCAGCAGTCCTTTAAAAGGCTCAGAGAAAATATAGCGTCTCCTCTGGTATGACAATTCTCTCTTATTATATAATTGCCGACGCAGGTGTGGTCTCCTCAGCTGCTGCTCAGATAAGTCCTTAACGTCATGCGATTCAACATCCCTTGATAAAGAAGGAAAATGGTTGGATCTTCAAGACAAAAGGATGTCTCTTTCTAGCAAGCTAGCCATTAGAATGTTAAATTATTAAGACTATATGTGGAAAATTATTTTACAGTGTGGGTACAGTTTGGATGACTTTCTTGCAACCTTACCTGCAGAGCAAAAGCTTTATATGAATGAAATTATTTCTAATTTGACTTAGGTTTTGAAACATGTTTTGAGAGGTGTGTTTGAATGTGCAGATACGGTCTCATTAAATGCTGCTGCTTCTGTTGTTTTAAGATTGTATGCTTGGTTGCATAATCAGAACTTCTGTTATGTTTTAAAAGCTGAAATTTCAATGCAATTTTGAATTGATGTTTGGGCCCTCTGTTAGACAGATTCTTACACAGTGGGATGATAGAGACAGTGTAATGCATGGGGTATCTGGGTTGTTTCGTGTACTAAGCTCTCTCCAAAGGAAATGGCAGGAGGATAATTTTTTGAAACCACCAAGAGGGTTCCTTTCCAAAGAAAAGTTCAACTCCCTTGTAACAAAATGACCTATGTATGCCAAGTCACAAAGCACCCCCTCACCTTTCTTTTTCTTCCTCCTTCCCTCAGGCTGTCGTAAGTCCTGCAGCCTGATCACAGGTTGTCTGACAAATGAGTTTTGAGGATAATTCGTGAGGATACACTTGGCAATGAATAGAAAATCTTCCGTCTTTCAGAGGATTCCCCACACATACACAACTGACCAGACATTGCTGTTTCCTCCAATACTCCCATCGTATGGCAGAAGCAGAGGTCCTAGAACCACTGCACGTGAGACACAAAGACAAAAGGAGTTTACTCCAGAATCTTTTTTCTTACTAGAAAAGGAGCACTCATGAAGACCATTCCTGGATTTACTCTTTCTAAACACCTTTGTAAAAGTTCCAAAATGTAAGATGCTTACAGTACAGTTGGTTCTTGTGTTGCTTCCAGACAACTGTTTCATGGGGACTGTAGATCTCAGTGATGGTTATCATCCTGTTGCTGCCAGTTTCAGGAAACTTTTGATAATTGCTCTGTCTGCTCATCAGTTTTCTGCATTACCCTTTGGGCTATCTGCTGCCCTTTGAGTGTGTACAGTGTCTGGCTCCAGTTGTTGCCTATTTTAGAACCCCAGACATCCTTATTTTTCCTTATTTATTTTTGCTGATTCTTTATTCAGGTGCTTGGAGTCCTTAAACAAGGTTGCATCCCTTCCTTCCCATCTGGGCTTCAAATTTAACCTTTGAAGTTCCTTCCTCACACCCTGTCAACAAATTGTTTTCCTGGAGTGTCGGATAGACACAGTGAAAAGGATGGCCTTCCTGCCAGAAGACAAAATCTGAAGTGTTAAGTCAGAACTTTGTTCGTAATTATTAGACTATTTTCTTAGATTTCTCTCTTCTAGACGTGGCTTCAGCATGAGAGTTCCTTAAAATTCTAGGCTTCATGGCATCGATGATCCTCATGGTGCCACTAGCCAGACAGCATATGAGAATAATTCAGTGCTACTTAATTGTTGGACCTAGCACCTTCATCCATATTTATAGAAAAAAGAACTGCAGTGTTGGAGGGATCAACTCTCTCTGAATCCAGGACTCCCTTTCTCTTCAGACCCAAGTCCAGGGGAGCAATGTCCATGGGAGTTTAGTGGAAGACTTGAGGTCCATGCCAAGTCAAATAAGTGTAAAAGACATGTTGGCAGTGATTCAGGCCTTAAAAGTTCTTCAGCACTTTTAAGGCCTGAATCACTGCCTTAAAAGTGCTGAAGAACTTTTAAGGCCTGAATCACTGCCTTAAAAGTTCTTCAGCACTTCTAGGCTATGGTTCCTCTTTTAGTGGTCACAGACAACACTACAGTAATGTGGTACCTGGATAAGCAAGGGGTTACAAGGTTATATCCTCTTCGCCGGTTAGCTATGATGACTTGGGAGCTGGTGTTAAAGCATGCTCTGCCTCTTCAGGGTTAATACATTCCGTTAGAGTAAAACACAGTGGCAGATAGACTAATCACATCTTGGGCAGATCCTCACTTACAGAAGATCCATGTAGACATCTCCTAGGACTTGGACCAGATGTGGGCAACACCTCATGTTATCTCCTTTCAAAGACAACTGAAAAAAAATCTGTTCACGACTTCCTTATAGCCATGCCTGGAAGATGTACGCTGTATCATTCCCATGATTGGATTTCCACCCTTTCCAGTGATTCCCACGATACTGCCAAAGATTCAGGAAAAAATGCCAGATATCATTGTGGTAATCCCCTTTTGGCCCAGGCAAAGTTGTTTCCCCCTTGTAATGGAATTGGCCAAGGGCAGTTACCACAATCTTCCTCACAGACTGGATCTGCATACACAGCATCAGGGGGTGAATGGTACATCCCAGCATCGAGCATTTGCAACCAACCGCTTGGATGATTCTATTTTGATACCTTCTAGGCACTTGTTCAGTCACAATCATGATGTGTAGCAGGTACTTAAGGAGGTAAGAAAACATGCAACTAGACAATCTTACGTTTACAAGTGGCAGTTTTTAGGTCATACTTAGCCATTAACAGATGTTCTGAAAGGGTTTTGACTCCATTGGGTTTGAATTATTTGTGTGAGCTACCTGGAGATGGATGTGGATCCCCTCTTTTGTGGTCAAATAGTTTAGAAAAGGAGTGTTGCACATGTGACCCCCTCAAAAGCAAATTCCTCCTCCCTGATATCTCAGTGTCATGAAAAATTGACTTCCTCATTTTGAACCTGCTTGTATGGCTGATATAGGCTTATTACTTGGAGGATTGTTTGTTTTATTCATTACTCTGACATCTGCAAGGTGAGTCTCTTGAGATGCAAGCTCTCAAGCTGGAATTCTCTGTCTGATTTTTCACAAGGACAAATCCATCATATGTTCTTTCTGAATTTACTTTGAATCAATCTATCAGTCTTGCAGTTTTCTATTTTGATCCAAAAGACAAATGGAGAAAAAATTATACAGATCTTGGTGCAAATGCAGCTCAGGCACTGTGACAGATCAAAGCCCTTTAAGAATGCTGAACAGCTGTGTGAAGATATGCGAAGGCTGTCAGCCTAGCCAGGTAGAATTTTGTAGATAATTCTGTCATTTGTAAATATTAATGTAAGCCACAGGTTTGTTCTCTTAAATGTGAAAAGACTGCATTGGATATTGAACTGCAAAAATGAAGCAACAGTGCATTCTGCTGTAAGAAAGCAACGTCAAGCATTTCATGATTCTTTCATGTTAAAATTCGGAGCAAGTATGTCTAGAGGGAGGCATCCTGCCTATTGTTTTAAAGCCAGAGTTAATGGCTAGAATTTGCATGTATAAATGTCCTTTATTGCTCTGGTTTCTGACCAGGTGTAAAGAATGTAAATGTAGTTTCTGTTAGCCTGGGAACACCAGAGAAGTGTGAAGAATGATGTAATGTGAAACAGCTCTGTGTTATCAGTTTAAACAGAGAATCAGAGAGGTCAGAGCATTTTGTCTTGAGAACATTCAACTCACCAGCACAGCCTGTTTCTATATGCTAAGTATTTAGAACTGTGTTTTCTCTAAGAAATAGCCAGGAATTAGGAAGATTAGATTGTGTTTTTCTGTGTTGCTGTCAGAACTTTTCTACGGTATTATTTTAAATATTTCTCTGTGATCTCTGAACTCATGACTAGCACTATATAGTAAAAAGTATTGTCTTGTGTTTTTATTTATTATTAAATATTTTTAAAAGTTTCACCTGTGGCCATTTTGTGTAGAGATGGTTTAAGCTCGAAGAGTACATTGCATGTAAAAAGTGGGTACTGTACCAAGTCATTCTAAATAAGTCTTGACTGTTAGGTTGCACTTGCCATTTGGATAATAATGCACCGTAATAATTGGGACACCCTTTTTTAAGGGCCTTTGAGTAGCTGATAAATATTAGCTGGGTGGTGGCAGTGATTTCTACCGTATAGTCTGGGTAAAAGGGGCACAGCTGGAGAACCTGTGCCAGCCTTCCCCAGGAGTGTCTCTGTGGTTGTATAAACTCTTATCTGTGTGTGTGTGTGTGTGTGTGTGTGTGTGTGTGTGTGTGTGTGTGTGTGTGTGTGTGTGTGAGCTACTTGGGCAGGGACACAAAGCACTGGTTAGACAAAGAGGGTGCTGAAGGTTTTAGCTTGCCTACTAGGCTGAGATCTGTACCCTGTAGCTGTGCTAGTGGGGAGTCTTTTTGGGGACCTGGGTAGAAAGGGAGAAACCAGCCCCAGACAGACTATGATCTCAGTGTGCTCTTAAGGAAAATTGTACTTTACTGTGTGTATATTTATTATCCTTTCCCTATATGGATGCCCCTCACTGGTGTTAGTGGTGAGGATTGAGGCTCCTTGATTGCTGGGCCAGTGCACGGGCGTCACAAGCTGTTTCCCCCTATATGGAGACTAAGAAAGGTCATCCTGTCTCTAAGCAAACTATTGCATGATGGTTGTCCTCTGCTATTGTTTTCTGTTACTCCCACGATGGCAAATCTCTTCTAGGCAAGGTTAAGGCTTACTTAACTTGGGCCTTATACTCTTCAATGGCATATTGGAAAGGGGTAGACTCTAGAAATATTCATACCTTCACAAAACACTACAAACTGGGTTCGTTTTCAAGGTCCAGAGTAGGCTTTGCTAGGGCCTCTAGTTGGTTCCTGGATCCTTATTCCTTCCACCTCCCAGTTTGGGTAAACATTGGGAATCAATTGAAAATGAAAAACTGAGAAAGTGGGAATGATGAACGTAGTACAGTTTTATACTTGCTAGATAATTCTGGCATTAGGTACTTCTCCTCCTTCGTTGTGGGGGGAGGGGAGCTTAAACACACAGTTTCTCTGACAGCTGAAGGTTACTGTTCCATGTAGTATCTGTTTTCTAATTAGTTCATCCGTTTTAGTTTCCATTGATTTATTGCAAAGGAAACTTGCACACCAATTGTAAAGTATTTGCTATAAAGTAAAAGGCAGTATAGTTTGTGAGCAGTATTTATTTTTGTTTTAGCAGGTGATGGACAACTGCTGTATGCAACAGCTGCCCACCTTGTTCACTAGCTCCTCATGTTCATGAAACTGATTATAGTTTATGGCTAACAAATCTATCACTTCAGCCATTTTTACATAATTGTGTATATAAATATATCTGGAGACTAAATATGTTGTGTTTATT
>NC_056743.1:1182153233-1182158233 GCF_019279795.1 Protopterus annectens | reverse complement strand
ATTATGACACAACAACATGTATCAATATTATGTATACATACATATATATATATATATATATATATATATATATATATATATATATATAGTATATACAAACCAAAGCCCTTATATGTCAGTGATGTAAGCCGCCATATATATAACTATATACTTCACTGTATGTATGAATATATAGCATATGTGCACCGTAGCACAAATAACATCCAAGATAAACTTTATGCATAGTATACACTTCCACGTAAGCGCTTTCACGGTGTATATACAAAATCTCAGACGTGATACAACATATACACACAGGAACATGTACATTATGCATACACTGACATCACTATACATATATAAACAATTAAATAAAATTAAATGTGCACATATACAATAAAATCAATTAATATACATTAACATTCATTGCAGGGTAGATGTAAAACCAAAACTACACACTATAACCATAATGCCAAAACATAGGAAAGCATGTACATACACATATGTATGCATTGACTCAATATTCAGTCACATAATGTATGTCTGATATGCATATAAACATAAATCAACCGAACCTACATGTATAATATGCATACGTCATTAGGTCAAGCCCCTCAGATATACCCACACATATTGTTCGCCATAGATCAAGTCTTTATATTGAGCTAGATAACATTAAGAGAACATGCATGCATAGGGGCTATTCACACATATAGGGTATACCCATATTTGTGGTGATATGCATCCAGACTTAGATCTTCTAAGGGGAAACCTTTTCTTTTCTGCTTTTACGTCAATGAAATTTCCAGTTCACTCCTGATATATACGTATTGCATACATACACATACATATGTATATATACATACGTATATATACATGTATATATACATACATATGGCTGCATGACACACAGTATATATATATATATGCATGCACACATATTACATGTATGCATACACACATGTATATATATATGTATGCATATATATATATATACATGTATGCATATATATATATATACATACGTATATGATATGCATATATATATATATAGCTGTATATATATATATTTATATAAATATATATTGCATGCATATATATGTATATATATATATATATACATACATACACACATACATACATATGTATATACATGCATATATTGCATGTATGTATATTATTACATGTATATACATACGTATATGCATATGGTACATATATGCATATGCATATATACATACGTATATACATGATATGTATACATACACACATATGCACGTACATATACGTTATTATGCATACATATACATACATATGCATATATACATATGCATACATATACATATATATATATACACGATATATGCATATACATACATGTACATACATACATATTATTATTAGAGCTACGTATACATATGTACATATATACATGCATATATTACGTATTACACATACGTACATACACATGTACATACATACATGCATATACATACGCACATATGTATGTATGTACGCATATTATTATTACGTATATATTAATAATATGTATGTATATATATACGTATATATATACACATACGCATATTATTATTGGCATAATATTATTATTATACGTATTATTATTAATATATACATACATGCACACATGCATACACACACACACACATACGCATATATACACACATCAACACACACATACGCATATACACATAGATTACACACACACATATACGCACACATACATATACACACATACGTGCACACACACACACACATACACATACACACATATATATATACATATGTATACATACATACACATACATATGCATACATACACATCACAACACACCAAAGCACACACAGTCAGTGATGTAAGCTTAACAACTCAAGACTTCACTGATGGATGAAAAGGCAGCAAAGCACCAAAGCACAAATAACATCCAAGATAAACCGACCTGTTTCCAATTCCACGAAGCGCCACGGTGTAATACCGCCTCAGACGGATACAACTGAACAAAAGGAAACACATTATAGACTGACACCAGTTTCCTCAATTAAACAATTAAACAAAATTAAACAATCAAATAAATGAATTAATTAATTAACATTCATTGCAGGGTAGATAAAACCAAACTAAACTAAAACCTATCAATGCCAAAAAAATAGGAAAGAATGGCGTGTATGTGTATTGACTCAATATTCAGTCACAAATGTATGTCTGATAGTAAAAACATAAATCAAACCGAACCTTTGACATTAAGTCAGAGGTCGTTCCCAGAATTTCACGCCTTTGTTCAAGATCAAGTCTTTATATTGAGCCAGATAACATTAAGAACCTTCCCTCGCTTAGGGCTATCTACCAGATAGGGTAACCGGCATTGTGGTGATGTATCCAGACCAGATCTTCTGGTGAAACCTTTCTTTCTGCTTTCAATGAACCTGTGTCCACCCGATATATACACATACGTGACACACATATATACGGCATACATGCATATACACACATACGTAGCGTATATATACATACATACATACATACATACAATATGTATATATGCATGGACATATGCATGTACATACATACATACATTATGTGCAGCACACACACACATATACGCGCACACACACACATTAATACGCACACATGTACACACGCACATGTATATACGTGCACACACCACACATACACTGCATACCACACACACACATACCACACATGCATACCATATATACACTGATATACCAGCACATATACGCGCACACATACGCGCACACATACATACGCGCACACACATACCACACACCATACACACATACCCATACATCATATACATACATACACTACATATACAGGCATATATACTGATATATGTATATATATAGACATGCCATCATGTATCATTAATAATACATACATGCATATATACACATGCTACATACAGGCGATGGCAGGTTATTACATACATATACATATATGTACGTATATGCATGTATATATATATGTATGCACATACATACATATACATACAGCATATACATATGCATGCTATATATGCACACATATATGTATATATATACATATACACACGTATTACATACATACACATACGCATACACATACGTGCGTACATACATACATATATTATATATGCACGGCACATACACACATATATATATATATATATATAATACGTACACACATACACACACACACACACATACGGCTTACAGCACACATACATACATACACAGCATGCACACATACACACATGACACATATGCACATTACCACATATATACGGCATACATGAGCATGCCACACACATTACGGCATTATTACATACACACACACACATACATATGCGACATACACATACACATACGTATCGCACACAGAGACATTACATATATACATTTAACATATATATATATGTGTGTATATGCACATATATACATATATATATGTGTATATATATATATATATATGTATATACACACACATATATATATATATATGTGTATATATACACACACACACATATATGTATATATATATATATACATATATATATATATATATGCATCAATATATTATACATATATATACATATGTGGCATGATGTAGGTATCACTGACATGTATATATATATATATATACATGCACACACACATGGTATATATATATATATATATACATATGTATGTATATATGTAGACACACACATATATATATACATATATATACACATGCATATACATGACATATACATATATATATATGCATATATACATAGTATTTACACACATATATATATATATATATATATACACATGTGTGTATATTTTATATATATATATATATATATATATACATGTAATAATGTCACATGTGTGTGCATATATATATATATATATATATACAGCACATGCACATACATATATATATATATGTATATACATACATGTCATCACTATCATATATATATATATATATATATATATATATATGTGTGTGTATACATGGCATATACATATAGTTATATATATATATATATATATATATACACATCTGTGTATACATATATACATATACATATATATATATATATTTGTATATATGCTGCATATATATATACATATGCATGTGTGTGTGCATATATATGTGTGTATATGTATGTGTATATATATATATACATAATACGTACATATATATATATATATGTGTGTACATATATATTTCACATATTATATATATATATATATATATACGTGTGTGCAGTATTTATACACATATATATACATATATACATACATGTATATATATATATGTGTGTGTGTATACATACATGCACGCGTATATACATAGTGTTATATATATATATGTGTGTGTACACATGCAATATATATGCATATACATACATGTATATATGTACATATATATATTATTACATATATATATACATACATACATATACGTACGTGCGTGCACGTGTGCATGGACATATATATAGCATATACATATATATATACATTTATATATATGTGCGTACGCATATATGCGTACATATACATGTGCGTGTGTGTATGCATGCATGTGTGCATGCAGTTAATATTATTATTACATATTACACATACATACATAGTTATACACACATCACCACCCTGCGTACAGTATACACACACACACACACACACATACATACACACACATACACACACATACGTGCATGTGCATACACACACACACACATACACATACATACACATCCAGTGTGTGCATACACATGCGCGTACACATGCATACATACACAACGCTATGCGTGCACATGCATATACATATACATGCATGTGTGCACACATTAATATGCATTTACACATATGTGTGTAAGACATACATACACACATATATGCATAGTGTGTGTACATTTTACATATACACACACACACACATACACGTATGTGTGTGAGCACTCCATACACACACATTATTAGACACATACACACACATACATGCA